>NC_134560.1:36929741-37229741 GCF_025594145.1 Primulina tabacum | reverse complement strand
CAATTTTCTTCCCTGATTCTGCAATTGAATTTCCTCCATCATCAATCAAGCACACAAATCATAATTATAATCTCCATCAACTGATTGATGAAGAATAGTATTTGAGAACGAAGCTTAATTACAATGGCCGATCCTACGGTCACCAGAAACTCGCCGGAAGTGGTAGACCAGAGATCCGGAAACAATGAAAAGAGTAAAGAAGAAATGATTTTGGATCCGGAATTGTTCAGTTGTTTGCTTCAACCATCTCCTCCTGACTCTGATCCCAATTACATCGGAATTCGCCGTTTACTCCTCCATCAAAAGGCTAAATCCGGCGTTTTCGGCCGCAAGGTATGCTTCTAATCTAGATTTTTTTTGTGTGTGTGTGTATCTCTAAATAAGTATAAATGCCAAAAAAAAAAAAATCCTGTATCTATTTGGAATTAGATGTTTTGATTGGATATCGTGAGAGATTGTTGTTGGAGCTGTGTTGACCAAAATGCGTTTCATTTTTCGCAAATTACAGCATAAATTGCTATCTTTAGCATATTGTTCCAATTAGATAAGAGTTTAAATTTGGCCGTAGTTGTGTCTGATTCGTTTGAGTGTGGAAGATAACAAGCGAAAAAGGTAAAAACTACGTATCGAAAACATGCACACAGATCAGTTTGTTAAGATTCATAGTTGAATGAAGTGTATGCTGGAAACTGATCCTCTAGGGGGCTAATAATTCAGGGTATTACTGGTTCTTGGGGCTTCCTACTTGCTGTCTATCCAGCTTGATATTATAAACAGATCGTGTGAAAGCGCTCGTAATTTTCTAAATGGGATCAAGGCGATATCGTAATCTAGAATTCTAATAACCATGTTATAACTTACAGTATTGCTCATTGAGTGAATCTATGCTTTAAACTTATTTCAATGGAAGGAAAAATAGAATAATCGAATTTTCATATTTTATATACAACTTTTTGTTTGTTGCTTTGTGTGTATAAAAGTTATTTTTGTGAATAAATTCTTTACACCATGAGTAAATGCTGGAGTTGGTTGTTGTAGGACTGGAGATGTAATGGAAAAGGTTATGTCGCCTACCGTAATTTTATTAATAGGCCAAGAAATTGGGACAGCGTGCAGACACCAAGTCACCCGAGCACTCCAGGAGATAGGTATGAAAAATCCGACTTGATTTAGGTACACACTAAGTTTTCACCGAATGAGTGTTAACTTGTGTTTGCTCGCCATTGTTAATACCACGCAATGTCAGTATTTTTGTGTTTGAACTTTTAGTTAAATGTTGTTAATAAGTTTATGACCATGCTTCATTCTTCATGTATGGTTATTGTTTAAGTTTTTCTTCCATACGACTCTCACATCAGGTTAATTTACTGGTTGATGCATCAGCGGACGATGGATATCATCTCCCCCGTCTCTATCCCATGTGTTTGATGTGAGCAGCTGGAGTATTAGCAGGGTACGGGACATTCATCTATTGAGTCATTTCAGTCTTTCCTATGCTTCTGCATCAAGATTTTTAGTAAAATCAGTAATAGATCATCGGAAGTTCATTAGTCACCATGCAATTTTTTAGTAAAATCAGTAATAGATCATTGGAAGTTCATCAGCCACCATGCTTCAGACGCTAAAAATCATGCCTGGGGCCAAGTATTAGACTAAATGAAGAGAAGTTAACTTAGTTGCTTATCAGTAGCCTCCTTTATTTGGTTCTATCTTATCAACATTGTTATGTCAGTTTTACTGTCCATTATTTCCAGGATCTTCGAAGTTCTAGTCAAGCGTTGAGTCACAGCACAAGTTTTAGTTCTAATGCAAGTGATATAGAGCACCCAAGGAAAAAGGGTGAACCTGCATATTCATTTGTAGGAATGCACTGCATATTTGACCAATGCAAGGCCATGGGTAATAATTCTAAGAGAGCAAATATTCTATTTTCTAATGCTTATTTTCATAGCTGAAATGTCTTTAAGAACACAGTTTAAATTTCACAGTTACGGTCATAAAGTTCGGGCATATGAGTTCTGATCTGCTTGCTTACGGAGCATCAGATGGAAGCTTGACTGTATGCACTGTCTCGACGCCACCATCAGTTCTGCATCAGTTAACAGGGCATACAAAAGATGTCACAGGTTGGATTAACTGGTACTGACTATATGATCTTGCTATACTTCTGTGCTGTTTTTTTCCTTCTGGGTTTGTCACAAATGCTTCGGGAGCTTCTATAAAAATCACATACATTATATTTTACAGTACATTATATTTTACAGTGTTAAACTTTAAGATAGAGGAAATAAAGAAAATCTGAAAATCAGCGTGCAATCAAATGTATTGTGCTAGGATACACGGATGTTGGTCGTTTTACCTTGCTTCAACTATTATAGAGAAAAGTGGCTGATTTATTTTATTTATCTATAAATTAAATAAGAATTTATGGTTTGAGTTGGCCTGGGCTAGATAAGTTGTATTGATACTTTTATCGTGGTGCAACTATGGTAGGCTGATTCTTGCTAGCTGAGTTAAGTTATTTACATATGATATTCTATCAACATTTCTACTTTAAAGTTGCCAAGTGTTCTCGCATTATTTGGATCTGAAGTGTATACCTTGTTCAGATTTTGATTTCTCGGCAAACAATCAGTATATCACTTCTTCGTCAATTGATAAAACTGTACGAGTATGGGATACGTCAAAAGGGCTTTGCATGAGGGTGATTTATGGAATTTCTTCACAGCTATGTATTCGCTTTCATCCTGTAAGTACACGATAATATTATCTATTTCAATGTTTTCGCTACTAGCAGATTCCAAAATATCCAACAATTATTACTATTTAATTCGTGCAGATGAACAATAATTTCCTCTCTGTTGGCAACTCAAATAAAGAGATCACGGTAATGTTGTGTTAGTTTCACTTTGTTTTTTCTTGTCTGTTTTTAGATTTCACATCCATGGTTGCAAAATTTTGGAAAAAGTTTAGGCCTCACAATGTTGGGGAGTAAAGTAGCACTTTTTGTTGCATTTTATTTCCATCGGATAATTCTATTTTTTGTATTACCACATTCTGGCATTCTAGGTGTTCAACTTTAGCACTGGCAGAATGATCAATAAATCAAATTTTGACAGTGAGGTTACCGCTATGGATCATGACCACACGGGTCAACTTATCTTCTGTGGTGATGCTCTGGTACGGTGGTACACCATCAGCTAGGGTGATTTTATACTGCAAATAACCTTTTTTAAGACACGCCCTTCTTCAACTGATTCTACAGGGATGTGTTTACACGGTTACAATGAATTCGCGTACTGGTGTTCTATCCCGGTCTCACCGCTATCGAAGCAGTGGCAAGCAAAAGTCCCCAGTCACTACCGTTCAGTACCGAACGTTTTCTTTGCTCGCAAATGGTCCAGTATTACTGACTTTTTCTCGAGATGGAAGTTTATCTTTCTTCAGGTTAAAATATTTTCCAGAATTCACAATCTAATTTTAGAATCTCGTTTTTGCTTGAACAATTTTTTGTTTCTGCAGTGTGTCTTTGGAGATACAGGGATATTTGACCCTCCGCTGTGCGCTGAAATTGTCAGCTCGTTTGCATAGTATTCGCGCCTCTTTCTGCCCTTTGCTTTCCCTCGAAAAAGGAGAATATATAGGTACAAATGCATACATGCTTACACTTGATGTTACATTATCTTGACATACTTAAGTGTAATTGACGATTAATACCGAATTAACCTTTCTGATTCCTGAGATTGATCTGTACAACATTGTAGTTGCTGGAAGTGAGGATACTAATGTCTACTTCTACGATTTAACTCGACCAAGGCACGCATGTGTTAACAAATTACAGGTTTTTTTTACCATATTCTAGATTTTACGGTTTTTAAACCAACACGCATACATACATACATACATACATATTGATGATTAATTCAAAATTTCAGGGTCATGGTTACCCAGCTATAGGCGTTGCTTGGAATCACGGGGATAATTTATTAGCTTCTTCTGATTTTGGCGGCACTGTGATTGTATGGAAGAGAGCTAAGACAAGTTAAAAGGAAGTTATCGATTCTTTTTCTTTTGTAATCACGTCGATGTTTGCTAATATTAAAAAAATTATGTAGCAGAAAATCTCCTACCTCTATAGTCAAAAGTGGAATTAATGAAAGATCAGATATAGGGATGTAAATGAATCAAACCGTTTGAGAGGGATATTCGGAGTTCGGCTCGATAAAAAGCTCGTTTAAGCTTGTTTATTAATCATATCAAACCAAGCTTAAGTTCGATTTCGAGCTCGAAAAATTAATCAAACCAAGCTAAAACTTGAGGATATTCGGCTCGTGAGCTCACAAACATGTTAGATAATAGGCTCGCGAGCTCGAACTCAAGCTCGGCTTATTTAGGTGGCTTGTAAACTCGAGCTCGACTCGTTTAGGTGGCTCGTAAGCTCGAACTTGGCTCATTGTTGAGTTGAAAAATAAGAATATTAGTATTAATGTCAATGGAAGGAATTGAAGTATTAAATGAGTGGAATTATCGCATTGTTATTTATATAGTGATATCAGTATATGACGAATATTTATTATCTGGATGCTAGATGTATTATTTTGGGATGTTCAATAATACACTGAGTTTATGTTTTTTTTAATTGTTATTTTTGTCGTTTTGGTTATTTATGAATGAATGTATATGTTATCTTTAATTTAAAATTAGATCATAGATATATTTACTTTTTAACAAGCTCAAACTCGAGCTCAATTATATGCCACAAGCTAAAAAACGAGTCGAGCTTAAGCCAGACTTGTTAAAACATGATAAACGAGTTATTAATGAATCAAGCTCGAGCTCGACTTGATTAACATGATAAACGAGCTTTTAACGAGCCGAGCTCGAGTTTTTCTCGAGTTTAGTAATTTCAAGACAAACCGAGCTCGAGCCTGATAATAGAAGTTCGAAGCGGAGCTCGAGTCTCAAACAATCTTAAACGAGTCAAGCTCAAGCTCAAGTTTGATACTGTTTGATTTCGTTTGGATCGTTTATATCTCTAATCACGGATAACAAATTATTATTTGAGTATTAAAATTTAACTCGAATGAAGATGACAAATTAAGTTGTTTGTATAATTTATAAGCACTGTTTCTTTTTGTTTCTGGAATTTAGTGCATATGTTATTGCGAATAATCACCGTTGGTAACAGTCTTTGTGATTCCATTTTGACCCTTTTTTGGTTCTCCCCTCTTGATTTGGTACTAAAATATGGAGAAGGCAGGCGAAGAGAGTGTACTATAATGGATGGGGCTAAACTGGGAGGATTTTTTAAATAATTGCACATAAATTTCTTATGGGTTGCCAATCGATCCATTGGGTCTACCGTCAAACATCTTTCGCTTGCATTTTCGCGTAATCATGAACAGTGCTTGTCATATCGGAAGACGTCGATTATGAGAACAATCTAATTATTTTTAAAATGTTAATTTTGACACTTGAGACAGCCCCCAGTCATTTTATCAAAATACGTTGGTACACCTCAGAACTATGCTCACTGATTTCTGTGTTGAGTTCATATATCCATTCTTGAAAATTTGCTCTATACAAAAATAAATAACAAGAATTCACGTAAATAAAATAAAGGGAACGAGAAATCAATACCAGATATAAAATTCGATATTTGCAAACCCTAAATTCTGAAACTTGGAAGATAAACATGAAAAAAACCCTAAATATCCATAAATATACACGCGCTGTTCATTGCCTGTATAAACAACTAATACATAGAAACAACAAATCACCAAGCATACTACACAACACAGACCCCTTCATCTATGACTTCATTGGAGTTGAAAGTTGAAATAAAAAGAGAAATAAGACGAAAAAAAGGGAGGGGGAGGGGGGGGGGGGGGGGGGGGGGGAGAGAGAGAGAGAGAGAGAGAGAGGATCATATCTACATAACATACTTACACTTAACCAAACACATCCTCAAGGTTTAACCGTCTTCCTAACAAGATAGAGACACGTTGTCACTGCTGACTTGGTGTTTGTTTGCATCCTACGGGAACATACAGGTTCATATAATATCACCTCCGGCGGCGTTTTGTATCTACCTGGAAAACCCAAATTGACATATATTTGAAAATGCAGAAAACCTAAATGCAATTATCAATACAAGATTCGAGGATCTAAGCATGTGTTGCTATGGGTGAGCAGATGTCTGTCCGGGAAAAAGTAATATAGATATTATCAACTTCAAAGATTAAAATATTTCACGCCTACATAATCTAAATGATCTTGCAATTAACATGGAATGCTTTTTAACTTGAAATCATCCCAAAATGTATTTTACTGGCAAGACGAGGTAGTGTCATCTTTAAGTGCAACAACAGATAATCCTCATCTGTTTCAGTCCAGGTCGTACCCTTAAGTTTAACTATTCGTAATTGCTGAGATTGATCAATGTCGTGAATACTGTTATTTAACTGAATTTTTTTAACAAGAGTTACAAGGGGATCAAAGATTGCAGCAGTGACTGAGTTACCTTTGCATCAGCATGTCTAGTAGAAACATGAGAGTTATGTAATTTCTTCTGATCCTCGGATGAACAGTTATGACAGAAAAAGTGGTCAAGTCTTTTGGCTTCATCAGGCGTCATGTCTATACAAATTGGATGGAACCTGAACAAGATCAAGAATGCTTATTTCACTTCCATGTATGAAGGTTTTTGGTTCAAGAATCCACTACGCACAATGTTCAGTGTAGGATTAGAAGCATTAACAGAATGCCAGCATCCATATTGACGCAGCAAGATTTACAATCAATTGATCGAACCTCTCAACCCACTCACTAAATTCGAAACAAGTTTTGGCACCCGCCGCATAGGTTTTTATTGTTATAGTCCATGGCATTAAATATCTAATGTTAAGACCAAATTCTTTCCCTCAGCAAATATGGTAACATTTTACGTTCTCCATTCAGTTGGCAACTAAGATAGCTCTAACTAAACCGGGTTGTAGCATGCTCTTAAAGTAAAAAAAATTAAGCATTTCCATTTCAGCCAATTCCTAATTTAACACCTCCGGCATGAGACCACGGAGAAATATTCGAGCCTTCTTATGAGGCAAAACAATAAATCGTAAAAGAAACACTGTGTTTAATCCATTACCTGATAGGATCCCAAGAATTGCTTAGGATCATCACATGGCCTCGATAATTTTACCCCTCTGTAATCCTACATATAGTCTGCAAATTTTTAAAACCAGCTTTTCGTCCCGTGCAATCCGATCCCAAGTTCAGAAGTCATAAACAGGAATCACAATAGTAAGCAACAGAAATTATATTTGTTACTTAATCGGGTGCGTCCTGTTTCTACATATATGCGGGATGGATCTTCCTTGTGGACAAGGATGCAGAGGTAGCATTCTAGAATGTATTACATCAATACAATTTGTTGCGTGCTTTCAAGTTACATCCTCACCATAAAGTAGCACTATTTATGTTTTATTCATGTTAAAAACTGTTGGATTCCTCATGGAGCTGCCAAGGATTTATTTGTGCGGGTAGTATATTTAAACAGTCAAGCATATGTATTCTTTCATTTTATTTTTTTTACATTATGAAATGGGATGTCACACAACATAAGTGTCTGTGAATTAGGAAAGGCATACTTATCAGGAACAAGCCGGAATAATTGTCGCTCAACCACAATTTATTAAAAAGCTGAGAATAAAGTGACAAAACAAATTTCAAAATGAACAAACTAGAGTGACATCCGACGATCATAGGAAAAGTACCACAACAAAACTGGATAATCAAAAATTGCAATGCCAACCAAAATTTGAATGCCCGAGAAAGTCATTCAGAAAGTGAATTCTTAAAAAAAGAGACAAAACCTGAATAATTGGAAATAAAGTAAATGACCTTACACAACAGAGAGCTTCATCAAAACAGGTGTAAGAGAGTCTTACCTATGAAGTTCGAGAACGGTCAACTTGAATTTTTCGTGCCTAAACTAAGACCAAGGAAAAACATTACTGAAACCCATGGTACATACAAGTTTCTACCGGTGCATATACAACAAACACTAACACGTGTGTCTCGCTTTGGAAACATTTAAATACAAATACAACCTGCCATACAGTTATGGAGAAGACTCAATCCGTAAACCAAATTCCAGGAGAGGAACCAGCATAGCAGAACAACATACCAGTTTTATATGAACTGCTGCTTATCCAAAATAGTGTAACCTTACAGAAATGCATACAACATAGTTTTTAGCTCGACACAATAGAACAGAAGCTAAAACGAGTAGAATGTGACACTAAAATCTTAAGGAAGATCCACAGAATATTGTTGTATTACGAATCTCTCCACAGCATGAAGCAGATCAGATATTACAATACAAGTGCATGCCAAATAACCAACATAAATTGATTTTGGGGTGTATGTGGACTCACCAATCACTGCATTCTTCACACTGAACCATAAGATCGTCAGGATTGTAAGGCATCTCACATTTACAGTAGCTGCAGCCATTTAACGACATGGAAAATTAAATAAAACAATGCAAAAACCTTAGCCACGGATCAATAACTAAAACTAACATACTAGAAACCAAAATGCTACCTTATTTAGTGCAAAAAGGAAAGCAAATATTGCAGTCCACCAACATAAGACACAAACTGAAGTTCCAACATTTATTTGTCACATGCGAAACAGAAAAGAATTGGCTAGCCACAGACAAGGAGTGATAGTCAAGCTTCATACATGCCAACAACCATCTTGCATTTCAGCTGAGGCAAAACTTAACAGCATTCCAGTACCTAATCAACGTCTTTCTATTAAAAAGCTCGTAACCCAGTATTCCCCAAAAGGCGAAATCAACGTTTTTACTCACGGTACAATTGAACTTAGCAACACAAAGCCACAATTTTAGACACAGGTAAAGATTGGAGGTGCTGAAGCGTCCTAATTGCTCGAGTGAAGTATATTCAGTTACTCAATTCAATTAAAATTAATCAGTAAACTTTATAAATTTATCTCTTCCCAGTTAACACTCCGGTTTCTGTTCCATCAAGAGTTTTCACACCAGAAAATGGTTAAAAGCAGCCAAAAAATGGGACACTTTCAGACCAATAAGAATCTTTATTAAAATAAGGTGATGACTAAAGCATGGATTTAGAATCAAGCCAGAAATATTATAGCTTCTCAACAAATATATATATATATATATATACTCATTTAAAGCAGGTATATTTCAAAATATCTAAAACTTCCCCTACTGTTGTATTAGGTGATGACATAAATTTTAAAAACAACTACATAAATTCCAATGTCAATTCTAAAATACTAGTGATATTGATTGATTCACATATCCTTCAAAGTCCAAATTTACATAAAATTCACCAGGAACCCCTTGAATACAACAGTTCAACTCAGGCAAAACAGGATGTACTCCAAGAATAAACCTACACTGCAACTCTGTCGGGATTGAAGGCACCAGTAGAAGAATTGTACTCGAAACGGCTGAAGAAATCATCATTCCCAACGGCATCAAGCTTAGTGTAGCTCTTGAAGCTGTGCACCGTGCACTTCCCCTCAACAGTATCGACGCTCTGATAATCAAAGTGATCAGACAAGAACACCTCTTTTAAGCTGTGAAATTGCCGCCGGCCTCCGATAGACTCCTCCGGCCGGTAATACCACCTCACATAGATCCTCACATTCGCGCCGCGGCTGTCCGCCTCGATCCTCTCCACACGCGCGACGTACGACGGCTTTGACGAGTCCGAAGGCCTCATTAAAACACAGTCTCCAGCTGGACAAACAAAAAAATAACCGTACAGGTCAGTAACACCAAATTCGACCTCACAAATTTAGGTAGAAAAACAACAGAGCTAACAACTTGCGATTCGAGAAACAAATCGAACTGATCGATTAACAAACAGCTCTAATTTGAAATTGAACGAAACAGACAGATAAGCAGCTCAGCTAAGACCAAATTCAGATAAGAATTTGAGGAGTATTATAAAACTAACGGCGAATAGTTTTCCCGATGTGCTTTACAGTGATGGAATCAAGAGTACGGCGCGCAGATTTGGGTTTAGCCATGTCCGATGCGGCGGAGAAGTGGTGGAGGAGAGAGTGTGTACATGTAAAGAAGATTGCCGAGGTAGAACAGATAGAACGCCGCTTTTAATTCTATTTTAATGTAATTGAAAAATGTTTTAATGCTTCGCTCATTAGATTAATTCAACGGTGGCGATTGATTTATGGGTTTCGACGTTGATTTCCGGTAAGGGTAAATTTGAAAATTGAAAGAAGTTTGGAGGTGAATTTGGGACAAAATTCAAAATTGTACGGAGCATGCCTGATTGGATATATTATGATACAATGGGATTAATTTCAACCTGCCTTTTTTTTCTTCTCTCATGTTTACCCTATTTTAAATTATTATTTTTTATATAAAAAATAAATTTATATAAAAAAATAAATTTTATATTTTATTTATCTAGCAACATATATGTTTTTTTTATGAAGCAAATACCCGCCAACATATTCAATCTTAGAAAATTAGACAATTTTAACATCGTTTATTTGTCATATCAGATTGTGTAAATGAAATATCTTGAATTATGAGTCCACTCGGATTTAGACTGTGTTTGCAATCATTAAAAAATGATTCTTGATTTTTTATTTTAAAAAATCAGTCTGGTGTGTTTTTTAAATTCAAAATATGTGTTAGCTACTGTTTAATTTAGTTGAAATTAAGGTAATGTTTAAAGAAGAACTTATTTTAAATACTTCCAACCTTCTAACAATTGAAAATGTTTGGAAATTGTACGTAGAACTTGAGAAACACTTAAATAAGCTCTTGCAGAGTTGGTAGGACGTTGATTCTATTTCTACCAGAATAATTATGATAAAAAGTTGGTCTTAGAATAGCTTGTTTATCAAACAATACTCACTTCTGACTTTTAGTTTTTTTCACTATTGTTTTCAAACTCTATTCTCTTCTAATTTTTCTTCATTTCTCAAAAATCTATACATTCAATAGGTTTTTTTTTAAAAAAAAAACAAGTTGTTTGTTGTCAACGCTCCATTAATAATTGACAAATACTTGTGTGCGACGGTCTCACGGGTCGTATTTTGTGAGACGGATCTCTTATTTTGGTCATCTATGAAAAAATATTATTTTTTATGCTAAAAGTATTACTTTTCATTGTGAATATCGGTAGAATTGACTCGTCTCACAGATAAAGATTCGTGATATTGTCTCACAAGAGGTTTACTCTTAATAATTACCAAGATTTTTTTAGTAAACCAATTAATGAAAATCAACAATTATGACAAATGAAATCCGTGTTTACAATCGTTTGATCTTTTATTCTTTTACGTAGACATTCAAACAATTATACTATAATTTCTGGTAAATATTACATAAAGTGGTGATACATACACCAAAACAAAGATGTGTGCTTATGGAACACAAATGGATGATGCAAGATTATTGGTTCTAAACAATTTTTGCATCAAACCATTTTATTTTATTTTATTTTTTTGCAATCCATCGGTTGGACAGGTGATTTAACGGCCATTGAGTGCAGCAAATTGGGCAAACATTGCAGTTCCGGAATGTTCCTCGATGACTTGAACTTCAGCAGAGCTTTTTCCATCCTGCGGTGTAGAAATTGGCCTATTATCCGAGGCAGGAACAGCTGGAGGAGTAGGCATGACGACAGGAGGAGAAGGCGGGCTCGAAAACACCCTATTTTCTTCGCCATTGTTACCCTGTGACCAGTTTTCTTGCAGCTGCAAAGCGTACTCCAGGTTCCACAGCACATCCCCCATAGTAGGCCTGTCCACCCCGTATTCGGCTAAACATTTCTCCGCTGCCTCAGCAAGTTTATTCATTGACTCGGGGTTGATATGACCAACCAATGTTGGATCGATGATCTTCTCTAATAGCCCTTTTCTCTTCCACTGCATCGCCCATTCTGCCAAGTTCACTTGCTCTCTGGGTAAGGCAGGGTCGATGGCGGGACGTGTGCATAAAGCTTCCAAGAGGACGACACCGAATGAGTACACATCTGATTTATCCGTAAGTTGCTGCTTCCGGAAGTACTCAGGGTCCAAATACCCGAAGCTACCCTTCACCGCCGTGCTGACGTGTGTTTGCTCAGTGTTCACGTCCTTGGACAGCCCAAAATCAGCCATCTTGGCGATGAAGTTGTCGTCTAACAAAATATTGGTTGTTTTCACATCGCGGTGAATGATCCCTTGTGCGGCACCAGTGTGAAGGTAATGTAGCCCCCTAGCTGCCCCAATACAGATTTCGAGCCTCTGTTTCCACGATATAGGGGGCAAGTTCTTACCGTACAGGTGGTCTCTGAATGGTCCATTCGACATGAACTCGTACACGAGAATCATCTCCGAGTTTTCGTCGCAATAACCAATCAACGAGACCAGATGACGATGCCTTAGTTTCGAAAGCATCTGAATCTCAGTCTGGAACTCGTTGAGCCCTTGCTCCGATTGTGGGTTGCCTCGTTTCACCGCTACTTTCGTGCGATCGTCGATCACTCCAAGATAAACGTTCCCGAATCCTCCAACGCCTATAATTGCGCTGGGATCCCAATTCTTGGTGGCTTCTTGCAACTCATAGAATGAGAAGTACCTGCCTAAACCAGTAGTAGACGAAAAAAACTGGCTTTTTCGAGACCCCAAAGAAGTCTTGCTGCTCGACATAAAGCTTGTATCCCCTGCATGAACTGGTAGCAACCAAGAGGAGAAACTGTTCCTTTTCTGCCAATCTTGAGGTCTTTTTTGCCATTTCACAGCCATTGCACCCAATCCAACGAACGCACCAAACATCATGGCAAATCCAACGGCTGCCACTGTCCCTTTAACTTGGCTATTACCATCTGCCTTCTCCCCATTGACACCAAATTCTCCATCAAGACTTCCAACAGAATTGTTCATCTTCAAGATCTCTAGACCATTGAGAAGGGCGTTTTTGGTACCGGCGTTTTCCCCCATCGGGCCTACTTGAACTGTCAATGGGTCGAAACCCGTGACCATGGATGAGTTCAGGACAAAATCGGCATAATAGGCTGCTGTTAATCCGCCTGCTTCGGTGGATAAATCGAGCCCCGTTATACTCGGCTTACCGTTGATATACACATTAAAGTATAGGTCATTTGGAGATTTGCTCACTATGTCTGCAAAGTGTAATCGAACGAGATATTGGAACGAAGTATCAATGCTCATTTTCCATGTGATGTTGAAATTAGGAACCTGGATATGAAATTTTTGTCAGATGCAAGAAAACTAATGCAATTTTTTGTACTGTTTTCTAAAATTTATTCTTCATTGCCAAATGAAGAATTTTCTCAAAAATGAATTTTTACCATTATAAATTTCTCAACATCATCGTCAAACACACATCTGATTCAACTTTTCTACACCTTCCATAAGTTATTTTACGACATTTGATAATCGAATATATTGAATTTTACAAAATTATGTTATTTCTTGAAACGTGGATTGAAATATTTTTCTAACTATTTAAAGAGAAAAATTTGTTATCGCAAGAAAATCAGCGTCACTCACCTGAACATTGGCGTCGGCCATTTGGGTCGCGGTGGCGTAAACCACCGGCGGCGCAATTAGCGGTGACTCACCATCAGGATACGTTATCACGCTCGGGTCCACAGATACGTCGCTCCCCACGACTTTCGGCTCCAGGTACGGCTCATCCGAGTCCCACGTTCTTCCTAACGTGTCGTTTTGAGCCGTGATCACGGGGCCGCCGACATTGAGTCGATACACCGTTTGATATGCGTTTTTCATAAGCCCCGAGTAATCGCCTTTTGGAGATACGGCGGTGGCGAGATCGCCGAGCAAAATATCCGGCGCTGAAACGAACTCTATAGCGTTGATGTAAGCCAAGCCGCCTTGAGATGGCTCGAAGGTTAGAGAGAACCTTTCCGTGGTTACATTGACGAGGAATTCTCTGAATTCCCACGTTTGATTTTCGGGGAGCTTGAATTCGTGAATGAGTACGAGGTTGTTGCTGGTTTTTACTTGGAATTTTGCGTTTTGCAGGTCCTTTTCGTTGTTCGGGACGGGGGCGAAGTGGAGCCGGACCCAATGCCAGCCGGGCCGTGAGGCATGGAAAGTGTAGGTAGCTTCGGTCTCAAAAACTTTGGCGGAGAGGTAAATCGGTGATGGGGCTGCCGGGAAAGCTGTGGCGGGCGCGGAAACTTGGACATCGAGGCCATTGTAGGATAAGTAGTTGCTGGTTTCTTGATCGCCGAGGAAAACACGTTTCCCGGGAAGGGTTGTGGCGGCGGAGCTGCCGCAGTCGAGGAGGTAATTGTCCGGTGGGGTGAACGAGTCTGATTTTGCAGGGGCGTTGATTCTTGCGGCGTGAGTTGAGACGACACCGTTTGACACGAAGGTTGAAAGAACCAGGAGGATTGCCACGGCGGAAGACAGTGGCTGGTGGCGGAGATAGGCGATACACCGCCGTGGATATGTGTTTTCCATATCTGCAGCTGCCCTCCTGGGAGGATGAAATTTTCTGAGGGATGACTATGGAAGAATGTGGGAGAAAGATATAGGCATTGTGTTGATTCTGAACCTTTTTTTTGTTATTATTTTTCTATTTTTTTTTTTTTTGAAGAAATTAATGTTCACTTCGAACTCATTTTGTGATGTCCAATGTTGTCGGATGATTGTGGGGTAGAGGGAGGCTTCGTTTGAGCTTTTGGTGCCTATTTTTGGCAACAAATATTGGAAGGTTGGAGGAGTGTATGTCGAGTTAAATCACTTTTTATTCGAACAATGACTAGTCAATTATCACCTATTCATTCTCCTCTTATCCTTCCATGGATTCTCTGATTCAAAATTTGAATTAACTTTATATTATACTGTAAGTAGGTCTCTTGTGAGACGGTTTCACGAATTTTTATTTGTGAGACGGGTACTCTATCGATATTCACAATAAAAAATAATACTCTTAGCATAAAAAGTAATATTTTTTCATGGATGATCCAAATAATATATCAAATTAAACATGTCATTGATCATATTCATTTTTAGATCCATCAAAATAAATTCACTTGTAAAAACACATGGATAAATTCACTTGTAAAAACACATGGATCCACATTTTTTAATTCATATAAACTTTACACAAATTTAATACAATACGTCAATTATCTCGTATTACATCAACATTGTCTAATATCAGTCAAATACTGATAAAATAAAATTTATAAAACATCGAAACAACTATTAAAATCAAATTTGGACTACTTAGATCAAAATACAAAATAAGTCCACTTACACGACCAATATTACCACACATATTCGTGACATTAAATATGTGATGCTCATGTAGTTCAACTTAATTAGATTTAGGTAAAAACTTGTGTGAGACGGTCTCACGAGTCGTATTTTGTGAGATGAATCTCTTATTTGGGTAATCCATGAAAAAGTATTACTTTTTATTGTGAATAACGGTAGGGTTAACACATCTCACAGATAAAAATTCGTGAGACCATCTCACAAGACCTACTCTTAGATTTAACACTACTGCTTTTGTTAGTCGGTATTTGGGTCATCTTGGTCGATCTAAGGCCCACGTAGGACAATGCTCTTATTTAGATGGTCAAGTCCAATTTTTAAATTGGGCTATATAATGGGCTTCATCAAATGTAGGCCCAAATCTCCATAATTCAACAGTACAAAACTGCACCTTTACGTGCACAGCAAGCTGAATCATCTGCTGCTCACCACAGGAGACAGTTTGTTTACCCGAACAGGAAGAAAGAAGAGAGCTGCAATGGCAAGCGAGAGCGACGAAGGAGGCCGCCGTAAATTGGCGATAGCGGATTATCGGAAAAAGCTTCTTCATCATAAAGAACTCGAAGGCCGCGTTCGATCCGGTTTTTTTCTCTTAAAACCTAATTTGCTACGTTTTTTTTAGTAATTTAACATCATTTCGTTCGGGTAGAGCTGATTTTTTATTGATTTATTTGGCATTGTGCTATTATGAAATTGTTAAGAGATGTTTGTTTGATATATTTTTTTTTATTTAAAGAGAGTTTTCCTGCAATCTAATGTTGTGGTGTTTGGGTTTATTTTCAATAACATGAATCTAGCTACATTCAGTTCAGTGCGTTTTAGGGTTTTTATTTTGAATCGTGAATTTACTGGTTTGAGGTTTAAGATTTTACGTTTTATACTGGTTATGGAATCTGGTTATATGATGCTGCTGAGCTAGATTGAGGTTTTTCACTCATTAGTCATGAAACTTAGATCTGTAATCGTAGTTCATTTGTGTAATCTCTACCTGCATTGAGATTTTTTTACTAGTGTGGCCAACTACTTCCTTGGCTTTCCAGGAGCAAGCTTTGTCATTACTAGATTAAAATGTCATATTCACTTGTTGATGAGACTGGTTGGCTTTGGGTGATAGGAGTGTTGATCCCATCTGTATATATTCGGTACTTCATACAGTTAGAGTTTCATAGCTCTCAGTTTATGAGAGTAGTACTTCATTACTTACGATAGATCAGACGACTAGCTTCGCAAGTTTTTGCCTTATCTTGTTTTTTATTGAAGATTGTTTACAAAAAACAGTGGCTAAATGACTGTTGTCATTACTGTAGTACGGGATAATTTGAGATCTACAAAGAAGGAATATGCTAAAACAGAAGATGATTTGAAGTCACTCCAGAGTGTCGGGCAGATCATAGGCGAAGTTCTGAGGCCTTTGGACAATGAACGCTGTATGGGGTCTCTTTCTTTTATTCTAATTTTTGGAAATCGTCGTCACTTTTGAATTTTATTGTGACAGCACAATATCGTTCCATCTTTTTGATGTTTTTCACCAATTTGTTGGTAATTCGATAATAATTACAAATGGTTCTTACATCACAGTTTGCTCCTGATTTTGACCGATTCTTTTCGTTTATCAGGATATTTTGGGCTTTTTTTTCGTTATTTTCTTATTTGGACTGCACATAGACATTGTTTGTTATCTGTTCAGTGATCGTGAAAGCCAGCAGCGGACCAAGGTATGTGGTGGGCTGCCGCAATAAGGTTGATAAAGAGAAACTTACAGCAGGCACAAGGGTTGTTCTTGATATGACCACACTCACAATCATGCGAGCGCTTCCTCGTGAGGTACATGGATGTGCTATATACAAGTTCTTGGTTTTGGCTGGCTGCTGGCTATGTTTCAGGTTGATTAGTCAACTCAACTTTGTGCGACTCAGGTTGATCCAGTTGTATATAATATGCTTCATGAAGATCCTGGAAATGTGAGTTATTCTGCTGTGGGTGGTCTTTCAGATCAAATTCGAGAACTAAGAGAATCTATAGAATTACCTTTAATGAACCCTGAACTATTCCTTAGGGTTGGCATTAAACCTCCCAAGGTAACTATTTATTGTCACGCTGTGGATGAATTTCATGTTTATTTGGTTTTTGAGTTCATCAATCACATGGATATTTTCAGGGTGTACTTCTGTATGGACCTCCTGGAACTGGAAAGACATTGTTGGCCAGAGCGATTGCTAGCAACATAGATGCTAATTTCTTAAAGGTGAGAACATAGTGTTCTCTCATACAGTCATACTATGCTTATCTTCAACCTTTTGTTATCTTGGAAATTTGAAATCATAAAGTTGTACTTATTCAGGTTGTATCAAGTGCAATAATTGACAAGTATATTGGTGAGAGCGCAAGATTGATTAGGGAAATGTTTGGTTATGCCCGTGAACATCAGGTGAAGATTTGATTCAGTTCCAACTTTTGGCTTTTATTTAGGAGTTTGATTAACCAAATTTGATCCACGTAAAAGATGATCGCTTCCTTCATATGTAGCCATGCATTATTTTTATGGATGAGATTGATGCCATTGGTGGGCGTCGTTTCAGTGAAGGGACAAGTGCTGACCGTGAGATTCAAAGGACACTTATGGAATTGCTGAACCAGCTTGATGGTTTTGATCAGCTTGGAAAGGTTTAGTTTGATATTGACCTTAGAAGCAAGTTTATTCGGTTTCACTTCATTGCTACTTGAGAAAACCAAAGGTAACCATTGACATTCTTGAATGACATGTGCAGGTTAAAATGATAATGGCGACAAACAGACCTGATGTTCTGGACCCTGCACTTCTTCGTCCTGGCCGATTGGATCGGAAAATTGAAATCCCATTGCCCAATGAGCAGTCGAGAATGGAAATTCTCAAGATCCATGCAGCTGGGATAGCAAAACATGGAGAAATAGATTATGAGGCTGTTGTGAAACTAGCTGAGGTAAGCTAAGGATGTGCTGATATAATCTTTTTTTCTATTTTTTCTGAATATTTTCAACATACGCTATATTATTGACCTGTTGCTCCAGGGTTTCAATGGAGCTGATCTTCGTAACATTTGCACTGAAGCTGGGATGTCAGCAATACGTGCAGAGCGCGATTATGTCATCCATGAAGATTTCATGAAGGTAAAAACACCTCAATTTGAAATATGAAAATAAATTGTACGCAATTATATAGCCTTTTAATTGACTAAAAATCTCTCATGCAAGTGGAATTCATCATTTCTATACCTATTTAAGCTTTTTGTGACGCCTTTTTGGTTTTTCCTAAAATATCCTATCCTCCCATTTTATATTAGTTCACAATTTTTATTTATTTCAACTTTTTTCTCAACTATAGCTTCTCTTGTTTTTTATCCCCTAAAGTTTGGGTTCCGAAAGATGAAAAACTCCCCGTAGTAGGATGTGTTGGTCACTATTTTGCATTCATGAGTTCTGCATTCATCATTCGTACAGTGTGTTTATTACTATGCTTCTATGTTTCAGGCTGTGAGGAAACTGAATGAAGCTAAGAAGCTTGAATCAAGTGCGCACTACAACACTGATTTTGGTAAAGAGTAGGAGCACGAAGGAGACTCTTTAACTGGTATCATCGCTCCAGCTGTGCTCTATACCAACTGCTTTGCGGAATATCTTTCGCTGAAAACTGACTTGCAACCGGATACTTGATCTTTAAAATGAATGGTTTCCTGGATCTATGTACCTCCCATTAATTTACCTGGTGCATCTTCATTCATTCTTATTTACAGTGGATTGTTTTAAGCTACCAAAATGCTTTTGGAAGGTATTGTGGGATCATTTCATCTTGAGAATTATCGTGTGCTGAGAAACCTTAATGGTCAGAGAATCAACAAGTAGCTAATATTCTCTAATTACACACAGCAAACAAGATTGATTTAGGTGGAAATGGTGCAGATGCAATCGTTGCTGATAGGGAAAACTCACAAGACTTGTGATCGTATGAAGGTCGGGTTGGTAGAGCAATCAATTATTTTCGCAGGCTATTCGTCATTATTAATATTTATGAATCGAACATCGAAGATTAACAAGAATTGGAGAATGAAATATATGTATTCTCGTTGTCAGAGAAGAAGACAAAAGTTGAATACAATTTATGTACAGATGACTATTATAAATACTAAGAATGATCCTACATGTACATCAATTTGTTCAAGACAAAAAATTCAATATAAAAATTTATTTTGTCAAAATCTCATTATTTATTGAATATAAAATTTCGCGATATAACAGTAAAATCTCGCGATATAATGAATATAAATATAGTTGGATATATTGCTTGTACCTTTAGCATTCTTCTGAATACTAGTGCATTGACACACGCGTTGCGTGCTTGTATAATATTTTTTATAATTTATTTGATTTATATTTAAATGAGGATCAAAATATAATTATTAAAAATAGTGAAATTTTAAAATAAAAGAATAAAAAAATGATCCCAGTGAGAATTGAATCTATCTATAACCTAAACCCAAAAAACAATGACTCTATCCACTGAACCACGTATAACTGGTATTAAAATTTTAATATTTTATTGATATATATAATTATTAAAACAGACCATGACACCAAGATTAATTACTCTACGTGTCTCAAACTTAATAAAATAGTATATATAAAATGTTTTGGTAACTAATTCATGAGCTGTCATTAACTAATTGGTGACAAAGTAACGAAGCTTGATGACATCTGTTAAATAGATGTAAAACGCTCCCTCAAGATGGACAATGGATATCACGAATGGCCATCTTGGACAATACTGTATATTTAGTGAAAACGTTTGCAAGTTGACGTTGAGAATGCACATCAATCAGCTTGATAGAACCGGCAGCAACCTTATCACGAATGAAGTGAATGTCAATCTCGACATGTTTCGTGCGTTTATTAATTGTTGGATTGAAGAGCGGTTTTGGTTGTCACAAAACAATAAAGTGGGTGAAATAGCTGGAATAAAAAAAATCCAATAAAAGTTGTTGGAGCCACACTAACTCACTAGCTGTTATCCCGATTGCGCGATATTCCGCATCGGTAGAGGAACATTCAATGTTAGTTTGCTTCTTAGATTTCCAAGAGACTGAGGAATTACCAAGGAATACACAGAAGCCTGTAGTAGACCTCCGTTAGTCAGGACGTCTGGAAACGCTTTAAGTTGGAGTGGAGTTGAATAAGCAAAAAACAGCCCTTGACCTGGAGTCCGCGTGAGGTAACGGAGGAGGTGAGGAGTTCGTGGATGAGCAACAAATTGACTTAATATGTGTACAACAAACGTAATATCTGGACGTGAAATTGTGATACATAAGAGCCTACCAATTTCTGTATTGTGAAGCATCTGCAAGAATTTCACCATCAGTGCTATTGAGTTGTATTTTTGGGTCCATGAGAATTCGAACAGGTTTACAAGCAAGAAAACCAGTGTCCTCGAGCAACTGCAAGGTGTCACAACGTTGAGACATAACTATGCCATCAGTAGAATGATCAATCTCAAGACTAAAAGTATTTCAAAACATCTAAATCCTGTAAATGAATAACACATTTCATATCTGCAGTATCTTGAGAAAAGGAGCCAACAAGTATAATATCATCAACCTTAACAAGTAATAAGATAAAATGTGACCTAGAATCCCTTAGGCATAGTTTGGTACATGAGATAAGGGAGGGATTGATAAATAATCATCCATATCCAATGTTTGGTACCTTTTTCAAAAGCTCATGATATAAATAATTTTTTAGAAGGATAAAATGTCCCTTCTATTAGGTGTGATAATTTTAATTTAATGATAAAATACACTACAAATGACTTAATTACCCTCAATTTATAAATGATTTTTATAAATCTATGATAGTAGGTAGAAATTAAAATCAAATAAATATTTTTGTTTATTTGATTATATTATATAATATGATAATTATATAAATGAATTCAAGATAATTATATAAATAATTTTTTATAAATATCAATAAAATTATTAGTATCACTCGATTAACCTTAAAAATTGATATTTGGCTTGACTCACAAAATCAAGGGCTCAATTATCATATTATATAATATATAAAATTAAGTAAAAACAAATAAATCATGCAAGCACTATCGGCACATGAACAGATAAAAAATATGCAACAACTTTGAAATTATTAAATTTATTATGATAAGGTTAATTTTGTTATTACAATCTAATATATAAATTTAATCACTCTTATTAAAATCATACTAAACATTAAATATAATATCCTATATCTTATTTATCCTTAACTTATCCTTATATTATATATCACATTTTTATCCTATCATGTGTACTAAACTATGCCGTGAATAAGGAATGATCGACTTAGATTGAGTGAACCCAAGCTCAAGAGATAAGATGAGAACATGGAGTACCATTGGGCTTGCTTGAGTCCATAGATAGACTTTTGTAATTTACAAACTAATTTCCATGACCAGTAGAGGAGATGCTGGAACACTTGTAACCAAGAGGGAGGTCCATGTAGACGTCTTCAAACAAATCGCCATGTAAAATGTATTATTGACATCCAGTTGGACCAAGTTCATTTTTTGAATGGCAACTAAGGATAAAAGAACCTTCACAATGACAAGCTTTGCAACCAGTGAAAACGTTTCAACGAAATCAACACCATCTTGTTGGTTATACCCTTGAGCCACTAAACACGCCTTGTGCCATTCAATTTCACCCTTCGAATTATGTTTGAGTTTGTAAACCCATTTGCGACCAATGGAGTGCTTACCGTGAGGAAGTGAAACCACAGTCCAAGGATTATTAGCCTCCATAGCATTCAATTTAGTTTGCATCCCAATACTGTTGGTCCCACGTGCGGAATTTGAGATAATAAAACCCGAAAATAAAGAATAAACTGGACACCGAGATTTACGTGGAAAACCCCTAAAAATTATTAGGGTAAAAACCACGGGTAAGATGAAAAGAATTCAACTATAATATTTTGTGGTGTACAACTCACTCACGGTGTTTCCAAAGAGAACACACACTCTTAATACAGGAGAACAAAACACCTCACAAATATTATAGAACTAAGCACTCAAATGCTTATAGGATGAGAGAAAACTCGAAGAAGAGATGATTTCAGAATGAAGGAGGAAGCTCTATTTATAGAGCCCCTTGTCCGTGTGAACACGCGTTTTATACGCGTAAAACAATTCCTCTTCAAATTTGCCTACAACCAACCCACATTTTTAATGCATGTATTGACTGGTCCCCCCTCATTTATTTGCCCACTTGACCGACATTTCTCCCACTTGGAGATTTGATTGAGAATCAAACACATCTCCACACATCTTTTCAATCTTGCCATTCCCTGCTGCTTACGTTTCTGCTAGACCACTTGAGGATCTACACCACTCAAACTTATCAGTGTTCACTGGCTTGGTCAGAAAATCAGCTATGTTATTCCTTTGTATGGATCTTCTGCATATCCACACTTCCTTCCTCTACTACTTCTCGCATAAAATGAAATTGTACTCCAATGTGTTTCGTCCTGGAATGAAAGGCTGGATTCCTTGCGATGTGCAAGGCACTCTGACTGTCACAAAACAAAGAAACATTTTCTTGTTTGTGCCCGATCTCATCCAATAACCTTTTGATCCATATTGCCTCCTTGCAACCTTGAGTAGCTGCCATGTATTCTGCCTCTGTTGTAGATAACGCCACAACTGTCTGCAGTTTTGAAACCCAGCTTACTGCTCCCCCTGCAAGTGTAAACACATAACCAGTAGTAGATTACCTCTTATCAGGATCACCTGCATAATCTGAATCGACATAGCCCCTGAGTGTAAAATCCGATCCTCCTTAACATAATGCAGCATTTGAGGTACCCTTAATGTATCTAAGGATCCTCCTAACAGTGCTCCAATGCTCTCTTCCAGGATTCGTCATATACCGACTAACTGCTCCCACTGCTTGAGCAATGTCCGGTCTTGTACATATCATGGCGAACATCAAACTTCCCACTGCTGATGCATATGGTACTCGAGACATCTCCATCCTCTCTGCTTCACTGCTAGGACACATCTCGGAGGATAACTTGAAGTTAACAGAAAGAGGGGTCGAAATTTGCTTACTATCTTGCATGTTGAAGCGTTGGAAGACTTTCTTCAAATAATTTTTCTGGGAAAGCCAAATCTTTCTGTTACTTCTATCTCGGTGAACTTGCATCCCTAGAATCTTGTTTGCTGGTCCCAAGTCCTTCATATCAAATTCCCTAGCTAACTGTGCCTTCAATCCTTGGACCTGATCTTTGTTGGGGCCTGCTACCAACATGTCGTCCACATACAACAGCAAAATGATATAATCATCACCAAACCTCTTGAAATACGTACAAGGGTCTGCACTCAGTCTGTTGTATCCAAGGCTCATGATATAGGAATCAAATCTTTTGTACCAACACCTCGGCGCCTGTTTGAGACCGTACAGAGATTTCTTCAACATGCAAACCAAGTTCTCTTTGCCTATTTCTGCAAAACCTTCTGGCTGGAGCATATAGATTTCTTCTTCAAGATCTCCATGAAGAAATGCTGTTTTCACATCTAGCTGTTCTAGATGTAGGTCAAACACCACACATAATGTCAATACTACTCTGACTGTTGTAAGTCGAACCACAGTAGAAAATATCTCATTGAAGTCAATGCCTTCTTTCTGAGCATACCCTTTTACCACCAATCTAGCACGATACCGCTTCACTTGGTTATTGTCATCTCGCTTGATCTTATAGAACCATCTGTTACCGATGGCTTTCATCCCTCGTGATAGTGTAACAAGATCCCAAGTTTTATTCCTGTCTAATGCCTCCAATTCTTCTTGCATTGCTATCATCCACAAATATACATCCGAGCTTTGAGTATCCTCGTGGAAACTCGATGACTCACCATCCTCTGATAATAGACAATATGCAATGTTACTTTCAGTGACATAATCTGAAAGCCAACCTGGTGGTCTTCTGTCTCGAGTTGACTGCCTCACATTAGAAACCTCAGACTCAACATGTTCTTGTTCTTCGTGCTCTGGTACTGCTTCACAAGAAACTTGACATTCGTCCGTCTTATTTTCCACCTGAAAAATAGTAGTTTCTGAATTCGATGTGCCTTTGTCTCCCTTTACTTTATCTTCCTCGAAGATAACATCCATGCTGATGGCAAGCTTGTAAACAGTAGGATCCCACAAGCGAAACCCCTTTACTCCATCAGCATAACCCAAGAAGATACATTTTCTGGATTTCGAATCCAACTTAGATCTTTCTTGCTCATTGTACAGAACGTACACAGGACTTCTAAATGTATGCAAATGAGAATAATATGTCGGCTTCCCGGTCCACATCTCCATCGGAGTCTTCAGATCAATCGCCACTGAAGGAGAACGATTCATAATATAACAAGAGGGTTTGACTGCTTCTGCCCAAAATGACTTTTCTAGACCTGCAGTCCTCAACATAGCTCTTGTTCTATCCAACAAGGTCATGTTCATCCGCTCCGCCACTCCATTCTGTTGAGGTGTGTAAGCCGTCGTGAATTTCCTTTTGATGTCATGTTGACAATATGTATCAAATTCGTCACTGATATATTCTCCTCCATTGTCAGTCCTTAGACACTTGATTTTCTTTTCTGAATCAAGTTCAACCCGCGCTTTGAAATCTTTGAAGACTTGGAAAACATCTGATTTCTTCTTGATTGGATACACCCAACATCTCCTAGAGAAATCATCAATGAACGAGACAAAGTATCTCGTTCCTCCTATGGATACAACCGGTGCTTGGCAAACATCCGAATGAATCAGCTCCAATATGCTTTTTCTCCTGGCAGTAGAAGTGCCAAACTTTAATCTGTGTTGTTTACTGGTAACACAGTGTTCAAAAAAGGGTAGTGACACTTTTGTAAGTCCCGGCAGTAGCTTCCGTTCTGAGAGAATTTTCAACCCTCGTTCTGACATATGCCCGAGCTTTCTATGCCATAACACTGTTAATTCTTCACCTGAACCAATTGATGCAACAGCTAGTTCAGCCTCTTTGTGTGTTTCTCCCAAAAGTACATACAGATTTGCAGCAACCTTTTCCGCCTTCATAACCACAAGCGCGCCTTTCACAATTTTCATGATCTCGTTCTCGATACGAGTTTTGCACCCGATGTCATCCAATTACCCCAAGGACAAAAGATTTTTCGCCAGTCCTTTCACATGTCGTACCTCCTGTATGGTGCGAATGGTGTCATCAAACATTTTAATTTTGACAGTACCGACCCCAGCGATTTCCAAGACATGATCGTTTCCCATGAATACAGATCCTCCTGAGACTGGTTCATAATGATCAAACCATTCTCTTCGAAACGTCATATGCCACGTCGCTCCTGAATCCATAATCCATGTGTCACAAAATTTGTGCCTGCCTTCTGCAACAGTTGCTGCTTCGCTGAATAATATTTCACCACTGCCTGAAGTACGGGCCACATTTCCTTGAGAGCTTTTATCGATACTCGTACTCTTTCTTGAAGTGCCCTTTACCGCCACATTTAAAGCAGTAAATATTTTTCTTCTTACTTCTTGACTTTGATCTACCTCGTCTTTGACTCCCACTGGAGTCACGGTCCATAAATATTCCTCTTATCATCGGCAAAGCCTCTACCTGCTTCGAAGTTACCAACTTGTCTTCCTTATTCTTGCGCCGGCTTTCTTCTCCGAGAACCGCAGTCAAGACATCGTCGAATCTTAGAAAGCCCATAAGAATATTGTTGGTTATGTTGATGATAAGTTGATCATATGAATCTGGTAGACTTTGAAGTAGAAGCTCCGCACGTTCATTTTCCCCCATTTTATGCCACATGGAAGTGAGTTGGGCAAATAGAGTATTTTGTGTGTTGATATAGTCGGTCATCGATGAGGATTCCGTCATCCGAAGAGTATAAAGCCTTGTTTTTAGGAAAATCATGTTGTGTAGAGACTTGACCTCGTACATCTTTGTCAGAGTATCCCAGATAACTTTGGTTGTTTTTATCTCAGAGATACTTGACAAAACTTCATCTGCTATAGTCAAGTGTAAATTGGAAAAAACATTATCATTCATCTCATTCCACTTTCCATCATCCGTAACTTCCACCGGTCTATCTCCAATAGCCGCCAAGCAATTTTTCGTTCTTAAAACTGCTTGTATCTTTATTTTCCACAGCATAAAATTGCTTCCATTGAACTTTGCTATCTTGTACCTTCCCGCCATTATGTCTACAACAATTTTAGTAGACTGGACAAAATAATCTCGCCTTAAATAAAAAATCTCAAAAAATCTTTTCTGATGTGGAAGATCAGTCTAGGCTGCAACCACAGAGCATACTCAGAATTTTAAGAAATTTTAAACCAAGGCTCTGATACCACTTGTTGGTCCCACGTGCGGAATTTGAGATAATAAAACCCGAAAATAAAGAATAAACTGGACACCGAGATTTACGTGGAAAACCCCTAAAAATTATTAGGGTAAAAACCTCGGGCAAGATAAAAGAATTCCACTATAATATTTTGTGGTGTACAACTCACTCACTGTGTTTCCAAAGAGAACTCACACTCTCTTAATACAGGAGAACAAAACACCTCACAAATATTATAGAACTAAGCACTCAAATGCTTATAGGATGAGAGAAAACTCGAAGAAGGGATGATTTCAGAATGAAAGGAGGAGCTCTATTTATAGAGCCCCTTGTCCGTGTGAACACGCGTTTTATACGCGTAAAACAATTCCTCTTCAAATTTGCCTACAACCAACCCACGTTTTTATGCATGTATTGACTGGCCCCCCTCATTTATTTGCCCACTTGGCCGACAAATACGCCATTATTGATGTTTAACAGATTGATGGTAAAACTGTGCTCGGGATGGGAAGAAACACTTAGCACCAAATGTTTATACGAGAGTGATAAGGAAGCATAAGAGATGTGGTTGGACAAAGGATATAAAGTATGAGGTTCTGGAAACTCATGGTGATGAGTTCAAAATCAAATTACAGAGGAACTTACGTGTATAAAGTGGCGACCTAGTGTTTCGAAAAGAACGGCAAACTGGGGCATCACAAGAAGGTAAGGGGTCAAGTGTTTGTGTAGTCGGTTGCAGGAGAGGGAATGGCAATATCAGAAATATCATTTTGGGAATGAGGAATAACAAATTCAGAAAATGAATCTAGGATGGCAGGATCAGGAATACGTGAGTAGAATGGAAATATATCTTCATGAATATAACATCACGAGAAACAAAAGTTTCTCTTGTTTCGACATCAAGAGGCTTATAAGCTTCATACCCATAGGATAACCGAGGAAGACACAAACTCTGGCATGAGGCTGGAACGTAGTGCGATGAACTGAAACAGTAGAAGAAAAGACCAAGCATCCGAATACCCTAAACCTCGTGTAATAGACAGATTTCTTATGTAAACAGTAAACACTCAAATGGAGACTTATGTGATAGTAACTTGGAAGGGGTACGATTAATAAGGTGAGTTGCTATCAAAATGCAGTCAGTCCAGAAGCGAGTAGGAACTCTAGACTGAAAATACATAACACAAGAAACATTGGGAAGATGTTGGTGCTTTCTTTCTACTAAGGAATTTAATTGTGGACGATAGGCTCAAGAGCTTGACCAAGCGGTAGAATTGGTTTAGAATCCAGTTTTTTGGATCAAATTTGAAATCAACTTTTGTCATTTTAAATGAGGTTGGTAGAAAAAGAAATCGAAACGCAACCAGGTACTTTGTGACAAATTACAAGTTATTTTCAGGGGTTTTCTTCCACTTTGGCTTGCTTTCATCATCTGTTTCTGCTTTCCGATACTTATCATCAAATGATACTTCGTGGAAGTGCCACTACAGTGTGCAGCTTTCTGTCAGTTCAGTGCATTTTTACACACACCCTCACCCTTACGCGCAAATCCCTCCTCATTTTGGCAATAATTCATGTAAAGTTTTTAATTTTACTATTACACAGTGGATGTTTATTTGGCTATCACCTCATTTGGATTCCAGACCATAAGAGAGTTTCAAGTCATTGCACACAAGTAGATCACATGGTTCATGTAAAGTTGGCGCTAGGAATTAACCACCATAAATAATGTTTCAATCACATATTCAATGTGATATATTTTTAGGAACTTTCTTGGCCCCTTTTCCAGGTTTTGAGTAGGCCTGTAGACAACTAAATGCAGCTCAATCTGTATGGTAACCACGCATTTCAAGCGTAAACAAGAAGTTTCGTATTACAACAGAACAAATAAGTCACTCTGAAACTAATATTCCCCCTCTTCCAATATTATCACATAATGAATTGAAACTTCATTAAGTATTCCCAATCTTTACAGTATATTTCTGCAGTAGCTATTCTATGATGGTCTTCTCAGATGAAGTGACGACCCCTACCTGGTCTCTCCTCCATGTGCATGACCCAATAACGATACAATGGAGGGAAATCAAACCGATAGATCGAGGCTACAAAAACACAGCAACCCAGAGATATGACAACTGGAATATAAAATCTTCATGATAAACAAGACATCAAAGTAGCAGTTGATCAGAGAGGCGGACCTAAGATTCCTGTTGTTGAAGACGAGACAGGATGAAGGTCGACAGAATGGATTTCTAAGTGCAAACTACCAATTTAAACAACTAGAAATGAGATTATAAAAAAAAATGGGTAGAGAGGCGATTGCCCAACTTTGTCCGCCTCTAGTAGCGATACACGCATACTAGAATCTTAATATTTAGTTCCTTGGAGAGATGATGATGGACACTTGCTCTCAACCCATGAAGAAGCTCAGTTCTTGATGGATTGATTTTCAGACATCGATCTTCCCCAGAAAAAACCCTTTTTTCGAGTGGATTGATTTTCAGACATGAACCGACCAACCTTAAAGTTGAATGAGAAAGGTCGCCTCAGAAAAGGCTTTCCTCGTGAGCTCTTCATGCTCGAACTTGAGCTCATCTTCGGACCCCTTCCTTCAACTTCACTATTTCTATGGCGGTCAAATACAAAATTACTGTTGAGTTCACTATCGACAACATGTTTTTTCAAACGCTTTCTAGCCTTTGAATCTAGTTCAGCTTTCAATGCCTTTTCGGACATCTTCATGACACGTTTCTCCCCAAAAATACATACTGGGCAATCTGGGTCGTATTTGTTGATTTCAGGAGTCATATTCTCCAGGCATTCAGAATGGTAAACATGTCCACAAGTTAATACAGAAACAACAGCTAGTTCGTTGGAGGATATATGGCTGCTCCACCGAAATGAAGATCTGTCGGTTAAAAGTTTCGAACAAACACCACAAGTTTGGAGGTCCAAAGAAGGTGATCCTGAATGCCCAACAAAACAGGTATTTTTGTCTCGACTGAATCCTGAGGTTTCACTATCAAAAGACCACCTTTCTTTCCGATTAGTCAGGAGCTCAGAGAAGCCAGGGATTGACCAACAGTCAGATGACCCGCCATTAGAACCCCGGTTCGAATCATTACCCCAAGTAGGGGGAATAAAAGAAGATGCCTCATCTGAAATTGAGAATGTCGATGATTTGTATTCTGGGATCCGGCTATCGGATACTTGGTGTAATAGCAGGCGTCCAGGAGAGCGGCGATGCCATCTGGAAGGAGTCGAGTTTGGAGGAACAATGTGACTTTGGGAAGAAAAAGGAGATGTAGAAAGAGAGGAGACGGAAGGTGCTGCAGGAGAGAGATTTATAGGTGATGGACATGAAATAGATGGGGATTCTGTTGTCTCCTTCACCTGAACAGGTAACAGGGGGGGACAATGGAAACAAAGTCAAGCTTCAAAAAAGGAATTTCATGCCACATATGCATGTTTGCATGTATTAACTTTTAAAAATCAAAATAACTAACTTCATCAATACTCCCCACATACCTCCACTAGACCGCATGAGATAGCTTGATCTGCAAAAACCATGAAAAATATCAAAATATAGAATAAAAGTAAATGGACATCCCATGTTATACTACAATGATGAACTGGAGGAGAGCAACATGAAACTGAACGCCCAATATTTTTCTACTCTAATGCTACCAAAACGGAGGAGCTAATGTTCAATAGAGAAAACGGATAAAACTTGAACTAAAATTTACAACATAATCATCAAAACCCACAAAATTTGAGAGAAACAGAGAATTCTGATGGCAGATTTTCACTAAAGCGAGTAAAATAAGGCAATCTAAAGACAAATATCTTCATCATGGACCTGTATTTCTCAAAAAGAGTGTCATCTAAGAAACTCTAACCCATTGATCAATAAAAATACCTGTGCATGAAGGGGGCACCAAGTGAGAACGGATCAAACACTCTAATCTCAAATCCTATGCAAATCAGTCTCTTAAACAAAATGTCATCCTAAAATATTTAACTTCGAGTTCTACATCGACATATTAAACTTTTCAAGCCTCCGGATACAATCTACATCCTAATATGTTGTATGACAATTTCTCCAACTTTTCAATGTGTGCATGTATACTGCAAACCATCAGAAGCATAGGAAATACAAACTATTCACATTATGATCGACATGAGTGAGGTTCACCAGGAATTTAGTTTAAAGTCCCCTTGATGATCAGCGCCCATGCAAGATAGTAGAAACTTTCATTCCCAGCCTGATTTTAGAAAATTCCCACACAAATCCAACACTAACGAAATCAGGAAATGTTAATGTCATTCCTAAATTGTTGTTATTATTTGCATACCTGAGAGATTAATACTTTCATCTTGCAGCATAAGGTAATTTACAAAGCAACTACACTGCTGAATAGAATGCTTAAAATTGAAACATGAGAGACCCACGACATTACTTACCAGAAGATGGAAGCCTTAGAACCCCAGTATTTCCTCCAGAAACCGCAGGATTTTGCCAAGCAGGTGATCGAAAACTATCCGACGGACTGCCCTCATCAGAAGCAAATGCAGTTTCGACAGGTGTACTATATTTCACATCCACTCGACTGTTTCCACCATCTCCACAGTGTAACCAATTTGCAGGCATCTCTTCCCCAGCCACCCGCCGACGATTATCACGTCGAAAACTCCAGGATGGTGAATAGCGAGCATGCCTCTGCATAGTTTCATTAGAAGGTCCATTCATTATAGTTCTACTCTTAGCTGCAACACAACAAACTGCCCCCATTCTTCTTCAGTCACACGCCAAAAACTCAATAAGTTATTGTTAACGGGCCTTTCACATCAATCACCTCACAAAAAGAACACACGGTACACAAACAAAACTTAAGTTACCTGCAATTGTAGAGTTACAGTAAAGCATCATCCATCTAGTGATTCAACAAGAAATCCCTCAATTTATATATGTTAACAACAAAATTTAAAATTTATCAATTCTTCTGTTTTCTAAATCATTGGACAGCAATTATCACTCTATAAGCCTACAATATTAAAGGTTTCAATTCATCAATCAAATAGACTATAAAAAACTGAATGTCATCTAGTATCGACAATTACCTTCACCGTCTGGCTACTACACAATCTACATTCAGATTTCAGCAGGAAGTACATTATTTAACATATCTGTAAATAATCCCCACAAAAAAATTTATTAGCACAAGAAAGCATGTACCCAGAAACAGGATTTGACGTCATCTAAATCAGAATCATCGCACTACTTCCTGTCGCATAAATCAATTTTGCAAACTGCCCTCACCTACTCGTATTAAGGTATTTCCAGAGTACCAGATCACCTATCAATACGAACACATGCACAGTCTCATGAATATCAAATAGAACAGCTCACTCAACTCTTTTGCAGCTAAAATTATTCACAACATTCACACAAAAGGAACAAGAGTATTCACGGTCCAAGTCTAATAAATACCTTAACCAATAGACTTTAGACTCGTAGCAAACAAAATTGGACACTCAATTCACAAGTGCCTTCATATTTGGCGGAGAAACAGGTTAAAAAAAACCTAAAAATACGAACAGTCCGACAACACAGAGGTACACATAGATCCAAAATTCGTGCCTAAACAGCTGAAAGTCACAGTCCATACACTTGGCATCAATCTAAACATCTCTGATCCAAAAAAAATTGCACTATCACCTGATAATCACATATTTTCACGAAATAAAACACGAAGCAATCCATCTAGTTACAATAACAGCAATTACACATCGAATATCCAGATTAAAACAAACAAACAAACAAACGCAGCTTACCGATGATCGGTCGAAGTTGCTCCACCGCTTCCAAACCCTAGAAAAACAGCAGAGAGAGTTTACGTGTAACGTGTTAAAACTTATATGTAGTCTGTTTAAAATTTTATGTAATTGAAATATATACAGACACAAAGTGTACGTAGAGAGAGAGAGAGTGAAAAAGGACCTGATTCTTTCTTCAACAGCGGTGATGTGCTATTAGTTTTTTTCATAGAGGGGGAGATGACGGATTATTTGACGACGTTGGTTGTTTGATAAGCCACCGTATACATTTTCTGATTTTCCACGGCGGTCGCCTCAGATTCTAACGGCGTCATTAAGAAACGTTACCATGACACGGTGACGTTTAGTCAAACTAATAAATAAATTAATGATTAATTTATTTTAAAAAATTGCTTCCCTTGATTTAATTATTTGTCTTTTCATTTTGTATTTATATATAATTTAGTATGATTGATTTTTTTTAAAATGATAAACTAAATTTGATTGATTTTTTTAATACAACATGTCTTTGTGAGACGGTCTCACGTATCTTTATCTATGAGACGAGTCAACTCAACCGATATTCACAATAAAAAAATAATACTCTTAGAATAAAAAGTAATATTTTTTCATGGATGACTCAAATAAGATATATATCTCACAAAATATGACCCGTGAGACCGTCTCACACAAGTTTTTGTCTTTTTAATAAGCGGATCGGTTGCGATGGCTGTTTTGACTTGATAATTGTAATTAGTTAATTTAGTGCATGGAAATGTGGAAACGAAAGAAGCCAATGGAAACCATTTTAGTGGATATTCAAATTTAATCTTATTAGTTTTTAAAAATACTTGATAATTAAGATGTAAAAAAATGTATTTACTCAAAAACTTATCAATTTTCTTCCTGATATCTCATCACGCTAACATGGAAGCAAATGTCAATGTCATTGAGCCCAACCATTAAAGAACAATTCATCATAAAATTATAATTCAATTCAAATTTACAAAAATAAGTTTTAATTTCTTATACATAAATACAACTATATATATATATATATATATATATTAAATATAATCTTCGGCTTCGGAAAATTTGATCATGTTATAGGTATTAGCTTGTAAAACACGTACGCAACACCAAATAAAAACAACACCGAAGACTTTTACGATATTCAAACTCGAGATTTCGGTCCAAAATTCATATCTCACTCCACCAACTCAGCTACTTCGGATCCTGGAGGACCACAGGAAAACAATTTAACCTTTGATTTCACGTGTTATGCGCATCAGTTGCGCTAATGTCTGAATTTAGCACACAGAGTGAGTGGACTGTTGGGTAATCTGGAGCTGTGATGGTGGGCGCCTCGTTGTGTAACTGGAATTCGTATGGGATACGCGGCGTGCGTACTTCGACTGCCATGCATTTGGTCGAATTGATGTATGATCTAGTTTACTCGATAATTTTAGTGGATTAAATATTTTTAGTTTAAATATAATTTTCGCACTTATTTCTGGCCTTGCTGTTGATTGGATTTATAATTTGGTCAGGATTTTTTATTTAAAAAAAACATTTGGCTATGTTTTATTTACCATTTTTTGTTTAGTTTTATATATGGACCTAGGTAGGGGTGTGGGTGTAAAAATTAGACACGATCTACCAACCCGACACGGTTCAACCCGAAAAAAATCAGGTTGGGGTTTGGATTTGGCATTTTCGGATTCAGGCCATATCGGAATAGACCCGATAGCTGACCCGATAAAAAATGATCGGGTTGGGTTTGGTTGTGTTCTGGTCGACCCGAGGTGACCCAAAAATTTTAATTTTTTTAAAAAATATAATTAATAAATATCGCCTATATTTTTATATATTATATATCTGAAAAAATATTTATTGTGTATTTATATCATAAATTTTCATAATTTAATATTTATTTTGAATATTTTTTTTTATTTTTAAAGCAATTATTTATTTGATTTAGTAAATATACTTTATTTTTCTATAACTAAACTTTCAAATTTAAATCATATATATGACGGAGATTTTGTTATTATGTGTTTAAATTAAAATATTATTTTTTTAATTTTATTTTATAAAAAATTAAAAAAAATCAAAATCGTGTTAATCGGGTTGATTCGAGTTTGGGTTCGAGATTGGCAGTTTTCGGGTTGGCTCGGGTTCAGGTTCAAGTTCGGGTTCGGGTTCGGGTTGGGGATGAGCAATTTTTGAATAGTATTATTACTTAACCCGACTCAACCAATCCAACTCACCCGAACTGACACCCCTAGACCCAAGTTTAGAGTAACTTATTTATTATATGTATAAAATAAAAAAAACAAAAAATTGTGATCATTAAATTAAATATAAAATTGGTAGTCCACGATTTATGACCATTAGCCAATTTTGACCCATACATATTTGAAAATTGAGTTCAATTTATGACATACACACGTGTGTGTGAGAGAGATGCTAAATGGAGGAGACGATAGTTGAAAGGAGACATATTGAAAAGAATACTTTTACTTTTAAAACTATTACCGTAGGGGTATGTTGGTCTAAGTGGCACAAGTCTGGCTTTTTTTAGGGAGAAATCGCGTGTTCAAGATCCGTCGTAAACGACGTCCACATCCCTTATTATAAAATATTAATAATAATTTTATGTCTCTTTTCTCTATAATTAATTTCATCTTTATTATTTTAAACAAATTTGTGTTTGCCGTTAATTATTTGACTTCAAAATATGGGTCATTCGATCCCAACATGTCTGGATGCTTGTCTAGATCTTAGGACGTTGATATTGTGTGCAATGGAAGATATGTTTCACATGTTTTTTGTTTCAAAAAGACCCTCTTCAAATCACAAAATCGCATGATCTGTAAAATAATCAAAAAATATTTTAAAAAATTAAATAATAAAAAGCAGCTCGTGAGCTATTTGGAGCTTAGCTCGGTAAAAAAATTGTTTGAGATCGTTCGTTCAGCTTATCGAGTCAAGCTCGAGCTTAATCTTGATCTCGATATCGATCTCGACAATTTTTATCGGGATGAGACCATTAATTTTTGTCTCACTTTGCTACTTTAGTGAAATTCAAGATATTGAAATGCAATAAAATGATAAACATAATTCTTAAATTCTCAGTTTCTTAGTTGGTTTTTTGGCTAAAATTGTTCGATGGATTCTAAAACGAGCTCGAAAATGAGTTTTCATACTCATTAAACTTGATAAACGAGCTATTGACGAAACGACCACGAGCTATTCGCGATCTTAGTAATTTTCAAACGAGTCAAGCTCCAGTACAATGGTAAAAACTCGAATCGAGCTTGAACCTATATATATATATCCTAAATGAGTTGAGCTCGAGCCTGATATTGTTCGTCTCAATTCAACTCGTTTACATCCCTATGTATATTATATTTTCAAACATTTTTTAATTAATTTCAAATAAACTATGAAACAAAATATATAAGGTAAATTCCATACTACACTTCTTCCCGTGTATTTCCAACCATTGAATTGTGGTGGTTTCAACCTATCTTGGTGGGGTTTATCCCAATGCAAATACTTCTTCCATATCATATATTTAGGATGAATTTTCATTTTCGTTCCTTTCAAATATATAATCCAATTTTTATATCTAATGTTATTTTCAATCTAATTTTTTTTACAAATATAACACTATTTAATTTGATTTTTAAATTATTAATTTGTTCATTTAATTACTTAAATGTTCATTAACTGAGGGGCAAAATGAGGAAAAAAAAATTAAACTTTATTTTTTTCAAAAAAGCTGTGTAAAACAACACACGTAAGTCTAAATATATAGGATTAGGAAGGAAAGAGTATATAACAACCATTTCCTACATAGAGAGAAGTTCTCCCGAAGTAGGATAGACGAAACTTATATATGATTGTGATTCGTTATTTGAAATTCTTTATTTCATTTCAATAAGCAACACTAACATAATTTATATATACAGTAGATCTCTTGTGATACGATATCACTGATCTATATTTTAGCCGACTCGATCCATATCCGGAGTGAAAAATAATAATTTTGGCACAAATAGTAGATCTCTTGTGAGACGGTCTCACAAATCTTTATCTGTAAGACGGGTCAACCCTATCGATATTTTGCATAAAAAATAATACTCTTAGCATAAAAAGTAATACTTTTTCATGGATGGACCCAAGTAAGATATATGTCTCACAAAATACGACTCGTGAGACCGTCTCACACAAGTTTTTGTCTGGCACAAAAATTTATATTTTTTCATTAGTTGAGTTGGATAGCGAATTTTGTCTCACAAAATTGATCTATAAGAAAATCTTACATAAGTTTTTGTGATTTATATAAAATAGCTTTAAATAAAAAAGGAGTCGCAAACCATAATTAACATACGATCGAAAACTCAGCATAATAATATGCATACAAAATATTACGTACATTACTATATGTAAAAACGACACTGCCATATATATATATTTATTTAATTATTTAACATACGATCTACACACGGTATTTTAATTATTTATATTATATATATATATATATAATGACGATTAATTGGGAATTAGTTTGAAAGGAGGCTTGACCAGTGCTGGAGCCGGATCGTATTTTCCATAGTCGTTTGTTTTTACTTTAAGAATTCTTTCGTTGCGTAGTTGCCCCCATGATTCCATTTCCTGCCCACAAATAATAATAAAAAAATATTAGAAAAAAGTAATTAATAATATATATATTTATAATTTATAATAAATGTACACAAACCTATATATAGTCATAGATAATGGGTTAGTGGGTAGCCACTCGGGACAAAGTGTGTATTTTTTAATTAATCAATTTAATTTTTTTAATTCCTTTATAAATATGTGAATTTGAAATTTTGTAATTTTTTTTTTGGAAAATAAAAGTCATGCAAGAAGAAAATAAAGTAAATATAAAAAAAATAAATGCATTAAATATCATGCAAGAAGAAAATAAAATAAATCACAGAAAAAAAATTCGATTCATCAATTTTTTTAAAAAGAGATCATCAAAATTTGTATTCCAATCATTTTAAATGATTAAAAAGATTCCTAACTGGTAATCGTTGTGGAAATACCTACAAAGTCAGTTGGACTGATCAACCTCTGTTGCTTCCATGGGATAATTTTCTATTCCATTAGTGAGAGGAAGCAAGATCTACTGGATTTTGGTTGGGAAGATTATTTTAACTTTAGAGGAGTAAATTATGCATAAGTTTTAATTACTTTTTCGATTAAGAAACTATAGGAAGTTGAATCCACACTCTCCTATCTCTGTCCAACTTGCTCGTAACTGTCAATTGTTTTAGCCCAAATCCGTCTAATTTGTATTCGTCAACATTTTACGAAAATATTCGACTCAAATTGTGATACAAGTCTATTTTAAACGGTTATAAATCGATATAAATATTTATTTTTACCCGACTCGAGATGATGTACGGGAAAGAAGAAATAGAAAAACCAAGTTTGCTTACGTAAAGTAAATCTAGCTACTGCTGTCATTGTACCTCATCATCAGTTGTACTCACTTTCTTCGACTCCTCTGACTTACACAATCGCCCTGCATGCAAAATATTACTTAATTTTATCATAAAAAAACAACTTAATTTTGTTAAAACCTGCCCACCAATGGCTCTCATATCCCACCAGAAGACCGAAATTTGAAACTAGATATCCTTTTCAGTGGGGCTGGGCTGTATCTGATTCAAAACATATCAAATATATATATATATATATATATATATATATATATGTATATATGTAATTGTAATTCCAGGTGAACGAATGATAATGATTTATCGAATAGAATTTAACGAAAAAACTTAAAATTGTATGATATGGATCGAGTTGAAAGATTGAGTACCCGCTAAAGAAGTCGAAAAGAGAGCCGCGGATAAGAGGAGGAGGAGAAGGCTGATTTTCTTGATAAGAATGATTCCCATTTTCTTCTTCATGATCAAAGAAGAACGTCTTCTTTTGATCTAAGAAGGGCCTTTGCTTAACTTTGTGGTAGTAGCTAGCTCACTGCGAAAACAAAGAGATTGGATTCTTTCTATTATGTACCACTAGAAAAGCTTATGTTGTTTGCAAATAAAAAATACGATATTTTTCAAAGTGACCACGATCATTTTAGCTCTAGGGAGAGGTTTAATTTATATATTGGCCTAAAAAATGGACGATTATTAAGAAATTATGAAAATATAATATATTAAGATATTAGTCCAAAGTTTAAGCAATTACAGATTTTTAACATTTTTGAATATGTACCTTAAGTGACTAATCGAGTTATCATGTGTGATCATCGTCTACGCATAGAAACATGCTGTTTGAACTGAACGATATAAAAAATTTGAATTTTTCGTTAACTATGGGCTATAAATGTCAGGAAAGTTAGGACAATATTGAAACGAGCATAGGTACAAGTATGTGTAACAACAAATTAAATGTTTGGATCGTGTATTCAATATTTGGTTTGTTTTGACCATATATACTTACACTCTATGTCATGTATAGCTACTTAATTAAATATTAGTCCACCGACGCACTGCGTTGCGTGCTTGTATAATATTTTTTATAATTCATTTGATTTATATTTAAATGAGGATCAAAATATAATTATAAGAAATAACGAGAGACTATACTGTAATTTCGATATATAAATTGAAAAATTAAAGAATAAAAAAATAACATCAGTGAGAATTGAACCTATATAACCTAAACCCTAAGAAAAAATAACTCTATCCACTGAACTACATATAACTTGCATTAAAATTTTAACATTTTATTAATATATATAATTATTAAAACAGACTATGACACCAAGCTAGTTACTCTAAGTGTCTCAAACTTAATAAAATAGTATAGAAGTATAGATATAATAACTTATATAATATATATTCTTTAAATTATAAAACATAAGGAATATATGGGAAATGTTAATATATATACTCTATTCTTTGGAATATTTAAATTTTCGAAATGTAAAGGTGATGGGCGACGCTTTATTGTTGTTGGGGCATGCACTAAGTCTAAGTAGTTAGTGGATTAATTCATTAATTCATTAATTAATGAAACACTAACTATAGAGAAATGTTGGTGATCATCATCAAATCATATCAAGACGTGTATATGCAATTTTTGCTGAGACATTATTCGAAACACCCAAAAAGTTTGTCGCTAATTAGCATAGACACCATATACTTTCATTAATGGAATTAAGATAGAATTCGAAACGATTTTCGATAAGAAAAAAAAATGTGATTTTAGTATTTTATGTTGTCCGATTTAAGTATTCTTAATTTTTTTTTCAAATTGTACTCGTTTTTTGGAATTAAGTTTTAATATGTCACTACACACATCATCGTCATTTCGGAATCACGTAGGTATCTCATAGTTGTCATGTCCAAGAACAAATGTAGCAGACTAAAAATGAAATTTAACGAAATAAAATACCAAAATCACGTGGAGAGACAAATATACGTTACTGATATTGCATTTTTTTTCTTGAAAAAGTTTAGAAATAGTATAATCAAAGAATATCTTATGTATATTTCAAAAATTGATGAATTTATGTTGGTTTCTGGAGCAAAGGGATCCGATACAACCAAAAGAATTAGCGTACATGAAATTGTTGTTTGTATTAGAAATCAAGGATTGTGAGTACATTAATTAGGGCAAGTAGTTCTAATAGTCCTTTTGGATAAGTGTTCGGAGTAGGTTTAAAAATGAAGACAAAAACTTGTGTGAGACGGTCTCACGAGTCGTATTTTATGAGACAGATCTCTTAATTGGGTCATCCATAAAAAAATATTACTTTTTATGCTAAGAGTATTATTTTTATTGTGAATATCGGTAGGGTTGAGCCGTCTCACAAATAAAGATTCGTGAGACCGTCTCACAAGAGACCTACTCAAAAATGAAATAATTTGCTACTGTTGATTTTTTGTGGTGTTAAAGTGACATTGAAGTTAGATAAACGAGATTTATTGTTTTTATTAAAGTTAAAATAAAATAAAGATAGTAATAAATATTGCAATGAAATTTATAGAAAGACTATTTAATACTTTATTTATTTATTATCACTATTATAAATTAACTAATTAATTGAAATCCTTGTCATCACCCACTAATTAATGGCATCGGCAGTGCGTCAAGTTCAAATCCTTCGGGGCCATGATGCGCAACCAGACTCAACAAAATTAAAATAGCAAACTCTATGCGGTGAGATATATATATATATATATAATATTGCTATTATGGAATTGGATAAAATTAATTATGTTTTTGATATTGTTATCGATCAATTCGTACGATTAGTCCATTGATTTGTATAATTTTTTTTTCTCAATTTAAGACATTTTCACTGAAATAGTGATGTTTTGATGACATAAAACTAAAATAATGATATAATGGTCCAAAATTTGCTAACTTAGGGCTAAATATTGTTGATATATCTTATATCACGTCAACACTCCGATGAAAAAAGACTAAAATGAAAAAATTGTACAAGTTAGTGGAATAAAATCGATAGTTAACCTATTATATGACAAAAATTTAAAAGTATAAATTACAGAACTAAAAATATAATTTTCTCTCATATTATGTAACGCACGTCATTCCTATTTAAAGGGAAAATAATCGTTTGACTCAACCCTATTTTTTTTTTTTACTCCATAAATTTTTTAAAAAACTTATTATATAGTTGTGTAAATTGACCAAATATAAATTTATTATTCCTGGATCATTTTTCATTCCTATCACAAAAATTATTTTTCCTGTGCTAAGTATAAACTTTTTTTATAACTCATGGGTATCTTGATAAATTTATTATTTCTAGGTCACTTGATAATTTTATTTTTCTGATATAAATTTATTTTCCCTGAGACCAATATAAACAAAAAAAATACTTTTTATTCCGTAAACTTATTACATAGTAGTGTAATTGAACTAATATAAAAACATATTCTACGACTCATAGGGGAGTTTTAGTGAATTAATTGAAGAAAATAGATGAATATTTCTCAACCGGTCAAATTGTTTATTTGTTTTATTGGTTATCATTGGTCATCCAGTTAGAGTAGTAAGTGCAAAACGAAATTTATCAAAGTTAAATTTCATTAAAACTTTTCTCTCCAATCAACTATATCATATCAAAATATTGAATGAATTAGTTATGCTATCAATTGATAAATAAATTACTGAGCAATTTGTTTATTATTTTAGCTCTAAATATCTAATATGAGTTGTTTTTTAGTTATCATTTTATGCATGTTTGACTTTATTACTCGATTTTAATATATATAATTCAAAAAAAAAATTATGCGGATAAAAAAATATGAATAAACAATATAATTTATTGATCTTTTTTATTAATGTTAGACTCAAGCCTAAAAGTTGTTAGAATCGACTATCATGTAACGCAACAATAATTATCAGAATATTGTACAATACATAATTAATCGTTGAGCATTCTTTCTTGATACGCTGGTTTGCTTGCCTTTCGGATCAAGTCTTTTTTTTATGAAAGCTAGAGATGCACCAAGATAAGATTTCGTATAGGCTAATTAATTATGCACTAATTTGATCAATAATTAACCGAAGATTTATGCTTTACATAATTATGTTTTGATTTATAATTTAAAAACAAGGTTAAGTTGAATCAAAAGTGGATAATATTTTTAAGACATCGTATGGTGTGAATGATATGATATTGGTTTGTGGCAAAAAAAAAACCCAATATTAATCAGTAACGTGTGTTTGTGTCTTTGTTATTTTTAATTTTTTATATTATTAAATTTCGATTTTGGTCATTTGTTTTTGTTATTTTTATAATTCTAGTCTTTTTTTTAGATGAAGCTGATGTGACACATATGCGGCACACATATGTGACTTCAACGTGAAACTATTGTGTGCAGCATCACTGCAACACTTCCTATAAGAAAATAAAATAGTCAAAAATTCAAAAATTGAAATATATGTGATTAAGATTAAATGTTGATAACGTAGAGGATCAAAATCATGAAAAACAAACATATATGACCAAACTACAATTTCCTCTTAAATTATTACGCATCCTCGTTTCGTCCAAGATTTGGCTCAAATTATATAAATAATTACAATCATACGTCATTATTTTATCTATATATATTAATTTATAATTCATATATTATATATCAATCATCATCTCATCTCACGAATCAAAAATGTCTTATAGTAGATATAATAGTCATAATTGATTCAATCTTTTTATGTATAGTGAAGCACGAATCCCACATATTTGAATCGACACAAAAACTTTTGTGAGTAGTCAAATTTTTGAGATAAATCTCTTATTTAGTCTATCTATTAAAAACTATTTTATATCAAAAATATTATTTATTATTATAAATATGAGTATAATCGACTATTAATCGATTATTTGTACCAGATATCATAGTCAGACGTATTTATGCATGGAGATTATGAGATTTCCTATTCTCGACATATTTGTCCGGAGACCTAGAAAATATGATGCGGGGACCAAGTGAAGATGAAAACATGATTTCACCCCTAGTTTTACACCCCAATACAATAATATTCAGTAGTTTATATTATATATGCATATAATAAAAGTGTAATTTCATTCACCATCCCTAATTTATATACAATTTGTATGCAATATTACATTGGCATGCAATGTCAATTGGTCATAAATAAAATAAGATGAAATTCCCACCCCACTTATAATCCATATCATATAATTTTAAGGCAAAAACTGGTGTGAGACGGTCTCACGGGTCGTATTTTGTGAGACGGATCTCTTATTTGATTCATCCATTAAAAATATTATTTTTTATGCTAAGAGTATTACTTTCTATTGTGAATATCGGTAGAGTTGACCCGTCTCACAGATAAAGATTCGTGAGACCGTCTCACAAGAGCCCTACTCTAATTTTAAATGCAATACTCGTGATTGTTGGCATCTGACGATATGTTCGACACTTAGCGAGCACACCGACTGAAGTAGCTAGAATTAAATCCCAGATAAGCAGGCTATATTTGTGTATGCGCACTCTTTCTAGGCAAATTAGGTTGCGCTAAAATAGCTTTTATGGACAAGTAGTGCTTTCAATCATCCAAAACGACAAAAGGCGACACACCAAACGCCACTCGAAATGACAATCGTGGAGAATAAAGTTTAGGGCCACTACCATTTCCTTTCACCTTTTTCTATAATTATATTATATTTGGTAATAATTTATTTTTAAATCTCGTTGTTCTTTTTTTTTTTTTTTTTTTTTTAATTGTCCTTGCTTTAGGAAAAGTGGTGTTAGGACACACTTTAAGTTAAGTAAATTAATTAGTCTCTAATTAAAAAAGAGCTAGCAAACCATAATTATTTTAACTAATCTAATCCACTTTACTAGGAGAAAGTACGTAACGTGTTCTCTGAGAGTCAACACAACAATTTTAATTTTAGTGGAACACACGTCATTATTTATACCATTGAATGACGAAACGGGTGTAAGATTTACTCATATGCAATATTTGAGAATCTTGTAGTAATAATTTTGGTGTGTGAGAAGAATGTCGAAGTTTATTTTCAGTTTTAACCGTGCATAATTTTTTTAATAAAACGTATGAAATTATTAGTAGGGATGACAATAAGTAGGATTGAGTGCGTATCGTTTTAACATAAATTATAGTTGATGGTAATGGTGCAACTCAAATCTTTTAAACCGCACAGCAGCTTAAGCGCCACGGTTCGATCGCTCTACCATGCAGAGACAATTATTACACCCAACACAATAGATCGAGTTTGGATAAAATTTTATATCCTCCGTTCTCATCCTCATTGATTATATACATCTTCGTCTCCATCTCCATCTACATCCCTACCGGGTATTCAATTCTATCTTCATCCCAATATCCGTCAGAAGATCGTGTGTGTATATATATGAAGCCAACAGTATTTTGTGGGTATAAAGAATTTTGCCGATTATAAAGCATGAGTGCGCTCTAAATTTTTTAAATGTGTGTATATATAATACTAAATTTGATTTTAATTTGGAAAAAAACAATCAAGCTAGTTGTCCAGCACGTATACTGTATGTATATATACTCATAGTTAGAGTAACACTCTTGTGAGATGGTCTCACGAATTTTTATTTGTGAGACGGGTCAATCCTACCGATATGCACAATAAAAAGTAATACTCTTAGCATAAAAAAATAATATTTTTTCACCCAAATAAAATATTCTTATCACAAAATACGACCCATGAGATCGTCTCACACAAGTTTTTGCCTCATAGTTTTATATTTAGTATCAAAACGTAACAAATTAACTAACAAATATTAAAAGTAGGATAAATAATATTTTTGGAAACATATTTATTATACAATAAGTGATTACTACGATAACGATCCTTCATTTATTGAACAATAAGAATATAAATCTAAAATATTTACAAATTATTTATTATTATTATTTTTATATACTTGGAAAGAAAAGTTTTACATAAATCACAAACTCGTGATCTTGTCTCAAATTAACAAAACCAAGTTTATTAGTTAGAAAAAGGTTCTTTAAGCACTTATATCTTGATTAAGGTTGCATGCTAAAATGACAAATGTTCAACTCACGCTCAATCTGCAGACCAAATATTGTAGTTTTAACCATGTTACATAATTATATTTGTTTTCTATTTCTTGTAACTCATATTATACGTCCATATCTTTCGATTATCACATGTCAATTACGTACTTAATTTACAAAACTCAAATCTGAAACTTTATTTAAAGAGCAGAATTGAATTCTCAAAGGAACATGCATCCGTATAAATTCTTTTGAAATTGGTAAAGCAACAAAAGTTTCTATTCTTGGGCCGTATTGAATCCAAAAGTTTCATTCAAAAGCTAAACAATCAGCCCAATTCGGTTGAATTTGAAGTCCGTATTAGAAGCCCATTTAGAGAATAAAGCTGCTATGTCATTGTGGAACACAAAGGTTCGTGCTACAAAGAATGTTAACTAGTTAGATGAACCTTATTACATTTGGTAATCTAACAGATCATGAATACACATATAGCTTATGTAGAATTCACTTTATATTTTAGGAGAAATCGAAAATTTCGTCCTTCATGTCTTACTCTTTATGGTTTTGGTCATCTATGTTATCGAATTTCAGTTTTAGTCTGTCTTTTTTTTTTTTTTTTTTGAATTTTAGTCATGATGCTGACGTGAAACTGATGTGTTCAATGTCATGTAAGAACTTTTGCATAAAACCAATTAAAATTGCAAATTAATGACCAAAATTGTCAAAAAAAATAATTATGATAATTTAGTGTACCAAAATTGTAAAACTTCATATATGGATGGCAGAAAAAGCAATTTTCCCTGAATCTTATAACTAATTATAAGATCGATTTTTTTCTCTCTCTCATTTAAATGTCAAATATTTTTCTCGATATTTTATTACTTCTTGTTTTTGTAACCTGGTTTGCAAATAATTTTGATATTTCATAACTTATTTTTATATAGCTAGGGATACAATTTTTTACTTACAACTGAGACTCAAATTTGATTAACATATAGAATCAAAACCCGCAATTTTTTCCATAAAAATTTATATATATTTATATATAGCTTACAAAATAATTTTTTAAGCTTATGATGTGCATCGAAAAATCAGAAAAAAAAAAAATCATAGTCAATAGCCCGCAAAACCCTAGTTCAATTGTAGGCGAGAATCTTACCACTAAAATTCCTAAGCTACGATCAAGTACGATGTATTATGTGAGGCTCATTTACTCTAATGACAAATAATGATCAAACAATAATGGTTTGATTTAGATTTACAGCGGAAATGGTTTAAAATAATTTAAAACGGACTTCAGGGCCTAGAAAAATTTCGGCATGACCTCCCCATAAATAGGACATCCCGAAAAACTCAAGCAGCAATTTATATCAAAATATACTCCAACTAGATACATTAAAACAAAACCAAGGTTAAACAACCTATAGCCGCACTGGCCAGGACTAAACAGAAATTAGAACTTACCAAATACTCACCAGATCATAAATATCACAGAGTCGATTCAGAACATTGCAAAAACAACCAAATACCACTACAGATACACGGGGCATCTCCCCGGCAAATAGACTACAATACAAGACTGAAACAAACCCAAGACATACATATAGACTAACTGGGAGACTCCGCTGAACAGAACCAAGCAATCCAACCTCAATCCCGAGCTCCACTGGCGGAACCTCGGCCTGATGCTGCAAAACAACTCGGGAGATCTACCATGGTGCCCAAAAGCAAGTACAGCAGCCCTCCCAGTAAACAACTGAGGTTAGGATTCTGGTATGAAACAGTCCAACAATAACAAAAATCATGCATAATCATATAATGAAATGTGATATGCAATGCATGAAAGGCTCAACGAATAATCGGGATAACAGGAGCCAACAAACGGTACGATAACAACTGGAATAATGCTCGAGCAACAACACAGGGGAGCTACATCGTCATGCAGCTAAACCGCCCTGCCAAGTATGCAAGGTATGCCAAGCTGTGCTGAATAACACCCCTGACTCGGCCTCCATACAGCTGATACGCTATAACATGATGGCACAACAGAACAAACTAGATGACACAATCCAGCGCTCACCTCAAAAGGCTGCACTAACCACATGATTGTTCAATCACATCTACTGTCTCATGTGTATAGGCCTATCAGCCACACAATGATCCCGAGATAAACAACAGTGCCAGATAACAACGGATATCAACAATGGGCTAACAAGAACGATAGGGCTCAACATGAATGTCATAACAGTATGCCGGATGCTAAATGCCAATAATATGTCACAATAATAAACATAGATCATAACGAAGGCATTTAACAATTTACAACAGCCAACAAGTCATACACTCGATCAATGTAACAGAGAATGGCAATCAAACATAATTTATGTTTTACCGTTGTATGTTACCGAGCTGTAACATACCTAAACCGACTCTAAAATCACAACAAGCTCAACTTTAATCTCATCGACCTAACAATGATAAAAATAGGTCGAATAATTCACAATTCGCCAATAAAACTAAATTAATCCAACTTATTGATTTTTAATTATCAAAACTAAATTCCCAAATCAATTTCAACAATTCTGAAATTTCAACTAAATAACCGTATTTCTCCAAAATAATCACACGATTAACTCGATACTAATTCACAAACTCTTCGATTTATACCTCAAAGCTCTCCAACGATCGAACCTACAATATAAACCCAATATATACGTCAATATAATGCATTAAAATCGACAAAGCGAAATTAAATCGAAGCGAGTAAAATTACACTTCAGGGGCAGCCTACTTATGCACCGAAAAATCTGGAATTGGATCCAAAATTAACAAGATCGAAGTATAAACTAGTCGTTGGCGGTCCAATGCTGCTACTCGCCGGAAAAGACGTCGGAAAACACTATTCACGATCAAAAACCGAACTGAAAGCTAGCTGGAAAACGCAGGAACAGCAAGGTAAGATTTAGGCTTCAAATCCTTGCTCAATATACTCCAAAGAACCAAGTAAAACCAAGCAATAGCTCACCTAAAATCGAACAAGAAACTCGAACAGGAGCAGTCCTGAAACAGGGTTCGATTGGGGCTGAAACGAGCATCAAAAGTAGCGATTCATGGTTCAAAACGAAACTACTGATGTAAGGAAGAAAACCCCTCAAACCGTTCGTGATTTCGACGTCGGACGGTAAAGTGATGGCTTCTCCAATTTGAAGGTGATGAGGGTGACGGGAATTTTGAAGAAAAAGGAAAGCTACGGGAATTGGGTTTGGGAAAAGTGCTTCTCCCTTCTCTCTCCAATAAAATAATTTATGTGTGTATGTATATGTATGTAATGTAGTATTCATGCCCCTTATAACCCGATTTTTGCATTAATATTGCTCACGTATGTTATTTAAACTCTATATGTATTTTATATCGTTAAATTCTCCGATATTCTAAAATACATATTTTTAACACACCTACAAAAAAATATTTGGCATAAATAATTATTTTAATTTACAAATCAATAATTATTCTAATTATGCCAAAATTATCGGATAATTAATTTCAGGACCTTACATATTATGATCACAAACTCCAACACCACCTGTATATTATGTTCAAGTCGAATGCATGAATCGTGTATAACTCTTTTATTCTGCATAAATCCGACGACGTTTCTTTATAAACGATCGAGTGAAAATGTTAACCGATGTTACATTATTCGCGTGACTCTAGATTTTTCATCATGTTTGATCAGTTTAAATACTTGATTTTAATTTTTTTTTAATTTTTACGTCAACTTTGTTAAGATTGAAACTTTGACTTAACTCAACCACAAAGGTAGCTCAAAGAAAAATGATTGGTCAAGTCTATATAAGCAACTCCAACAGATTTTATCCAACCGATGTGAAACAACTAAACATCTCTCTCACATCCAAGATTGAATATCTAGAACGTGAAGTTTAGAAGATAACGGGTGATCCAACTATGAGGACTATAATACATAAAAGTGAACTTGGGCTCTGATATCATATTAAAATTGAGATTTTGATATAACTCAATCCAAAAAAATAGTTCAATATAAAATTCTTTAACATTTTATTCAACCGATAATTAATGCACTTTAAACAAAACATTGAAAGATGACAACACTAATTGCAGCTAGCATTCATGTGCGTGCAACATGAAAGGGCAAGTCGCCCACATGGTATATATATATATATATATATATATATATATATATATATATATTACGTGTTGTGTGTGTTAAATGATTTAAATTATTAGAGAAATGGTGAATTTATTTATTTAACTTGCACGTTTTTTTATTTTATGTCATGTTATCAGTCAATTTAATGGTAATCTTAATTGGTCTATTATATGTTCTCAATTAATTTTTTTTCAATTTTATACTTTTTAATCGAAATGATGACATCACACCGAACACATTAATAATTTTCAGTGATATATCATCATTTTTCAATATCACATATGTGCTTAACTTTAAAAAAAAAGACAAAAATCGAAAAATAGAAATTAATAGACTGACATTATAAATTTACTAAAACACAACCAAAAATATAATTTTCACATTCAAATTCGAATAAAATAAAAAGTGAATAAAGGGTGAAAGTGTTTTAAAGAGTGTAAATACACTTTTTTGATATGCCAATGAGCATATTGCGTATCGATATTGGCTTTATTGTTTTAGTAATGAGATATCCTATGAGCTTGCGAATTATTTGTCATGCTTAATAATTTAAGATGTTGGGTATAAATTTCATTAATAATCTACTAATAATAATATAGATTATTAATGAAATTTTGTGGAGTTCTTAACTCATAATCATTGTTACAATGCAATTTGATTTGAGTTAATTAATTAGAACGGAAACGAGAGCTCAAAATGTGTCAATGCTAATTATAATACTAAAAATAATATATAATAAAAAATATCGTCTAAACATATCACATCACAAAATAAACCCACACATGACTGATATCAGCTACATACAAACAACTCATATCCCCGGGACATGCCCCAGTGTATAGATAAATATATACACTGGGATAGACCACTCAACATCAACTCAGATGTGACTCCCTCCAGAAGTACCTTCTTCGGTCTCCTGATAACCTGGAGTTCCTGTCATTGTCCACACACATGACAACAACAAGCCCCTCTTTGGGGCTGAGCAAACGCTCTGTATGGAAAAACCATGATATATACAAATGCATGCATGTCGTGGAAATATCAGGTCAAATGCACATCTACCGAGCAAGTACCAGAACCATTTGAATCGCTATCAAATCAATGCTCGAGCTGACACACCGACCTCAGTCAAGTATAAGGAGATATCCGTATTATAACATCGGCAAAGCGCTATCAAATCTCAGCTCTCAACCCATCAATCATTATAAGGACCATAAATGACAATGTTTATCTAAGAGTTAAAATTATCGTGATAAATATATCTATTCATTAATCTATAAGTATCATATCCTAATAAAATAATACATGTTTTGACAATAAAATTTAGATTTGTTTGCATCGAATAATATTAAAAAAAATATGAACCACGAAAATATTTAATAATTGACTGGTTCTTGTAATTATATTGTAGGCCATAAAATGTACGACAAATGGGCAAGGATCCACTTTCGTATTCCCCAATTCTAACCAACTAAACTTTTTTCCCAATTGCTATTGTGGTTTCTATTTTTGGTTGTGTGATTACCTTTCGTATTGGATCCTCCGCATGCCATCTTTATTATTATTATTATTATTATTATTGCTATTATTGCTATTATTGCTACTCTGGTTATTTATTTATTTGATTTGTTAATTTTGTGAAATTCAATATTTACTCAACATAAATAATTAAATATACTATTAGAGTGTGTCTCTTATGAGACGATCTCACGAATCTTTATTCGTGAGACGAGTCAATCATGTTTATATTTATAGTAAAAAGTTATTTTTGACAAAAAAAAAATATTTTTAGTAGATGATCTTACGTAATCGAATTTTAAGATCGTATGATAGAAAATATTTAACACGAGGATCCTCTATGAGCAACTTTAGTTTAAGGACATTAGATTGTGACAACAACTTGACATTATTTGTCTTCTTTGTAGTGGTTGCTTTCTAATTAGCTATAGAGAAAATATACAAAAGGAAAAATGGGAAGTGATTTTGTTTCCTCGAGCATCTTTTCACATTTTTGTTCTTTTTTTTTACTTGAAACATTGTTGTTGGAATCTAAAAGACTTGCATTAGCCATTTTTCTCTTAGGACATCAACTTGCAACTCGTTTCCTTTTTAATGAATTTCGGGTTCATATTTTATGTATTTTTTTTCCAATTCTATGTTTTTCAATATCATAAATTTTACTTTTTTGGATCAACCCTTTTATCCTTTCTTCTGTGTTCTATCGTTAATAACAAACGACGGGGTTCCTTAATCATGATAAATTCTAATCTTTTCTTCTCAAAACTCTTAAATTTGTCCAAAATCAAGTCTTATGAAAGTACTTCTATAGATTTTTTTTTTTTTTTGTGATTCTATGTTACACTTCTCTCCGTGTATTTATACATATGTTATCGCGATAATATCTCCTTTGAAAATAAAAAAAATATCGATGAGTCTCACGTGTTTGTTAAGACATGAGATAGTTCTCACCACCATTTTATACAAAAAAAAAAAAGTCTTTCTCCGATTGTAGTATAGTATAACCTAGATATTTTCGAAAGTTGGTGCAATACCTTTTGTCATTAATTTGAAGCTCATTTTTCGTCAATTTTAGAAATTGATGTGATTAATATGATATTTTTCATATAAAGTTATGGTGAAAATGGATTAAAAAAATGATTTTGAAGGTTTCTGAAATTCGATTAAATTTACTCAACATGTCATATTGATAAGGACTTGACTTTTTTTCACAACAACAATATATATATATATATATATATATATATATAAGTGTAGAAAGTGCACAACTTTGTTTGCCAACTTGTTTGGTTCCTGTCAAAGTTTGCATCATCTATGTGTTTTATTGCGCCAAATGACATGACAAGTATTATCTTTCTTTGCTTTTGTTGCTACCAATTGATTACATTAAGCCCCACACGAAATTTAAGGAATTTTATCACGAAGTTACGTGATTATCATTAGTATAAATATACTGTTTTTGGTCTCAAGATTTCTTTCTTTCAATTATTGCATTGAGTCGGACTCTGATAACATGAAATACGTGTGATACACGTTAATATTAATTATATACAATATGAATTAATAATATATATAAAAAATCAAAAATACAATAACTAAAACTTGTATTATAAGCAAATGATAAAAAACAAAACATATATAAAACAATATAGAGTGAAACAAACTCAACAAAAATGTATATCCTTCCACGGACCATGTATTAGGGAAAGTAACCAAAAAAAATTCAACGATTTAGATGGGGATGAAATGAATATATAGATAATACAACATATGTCAATTCAAATTTATAGTTTGACATCAAATATCTATTATCGTTGCAACATCTCACTTTACATATATCGTAGAAGTAAATAATAAGTATAATATGAAAAAAATGGATGACATGATACTTGGGAAAAAAAAACCCTACTCGTGTGTAATTTTTTGAGAGAAATCGGATATCAAAATTATTATCATAAATACAATTTTCAAGAAATATCAACATTTCAATATTAAGCCCTTAACAAATAATAAATACTCTGAAAAATAATGACAATAAGGTGGATCATTTGTGAGTATTCAAAGAAATTAAAGAGAGAAATAATAGTTATAAAATTTAAATCATGATTGATATTAACATTTAATTTGACATTCATAGTCATTGACCCATTAATCTTATAATAAATTATTTTAGAAAATTAAAGTTGATAAAAATTAAAAAAAAATATAGAATACAATTTCCATATATGTTTTACGATATTAAAATTTTAAAATATATCATTATATAGTCTTTCGAATTATGTAGATGGTATGAGATTTTCAAAATTGGAAAACTAAAGTTAGTTAAAATAATTATAAATATATTTAATTTTTCAGGAAGAATAATTATATTATAATGAAATGAAAATATAAATTTAATAATAACAAATATGAAATAAATAAATAACGTAAATTAAATAGTGAACACATATAATGCAAACAGATTGTCATATCATTATTCTTAAAATTAATTATAAGTAAGTTTCTTGTGAGACAGTTTCACGAATTTTTATCTGTGAGACGGGTCAACCCTACCGATATTCACAATAAAAAGTAATACTCTTAGCATAAAAATTAATATTTTTTAATAGGTGATTCAAATAAGATATCCGACCCACGAAATTGATCAGTGAGACCGTCTCACAATATTTTTTGTGATTAAGTAATATTTGATAATATACAATTAAGGAGATACTCAAATAAAAAAAGAAGTTATGGGAGGAGTTAAAATAGTTAATCATTCAATTTATTTTATTTATTATTAGAATTAGTGGGAAAAAAACTAATGAAAAATTGATTTGATTTTTCACATGACTCTTTCTCATATAACAATTTTACAAAAATATATTTCTAGTATCAAATCATATAATATATGTATATGATTTTATAGGTACTTCTTATTCAATTTTAGTAAATTTACTGACAATAATATTTTAATTCACAATTAAATTTTGGGTTTTAAAATATTATATTTGTTCATGAAGTTAGAAATTAGTAATTTGACAAAATTAATTTTAAAAATTTGATTAAATTTATTTTTCTTTCATTACTTTTTTTAGTTTTTCATTTGTCAATATATTTAATTTAGAATTTATTTAAATGACTCTCCATTCTAGGGGTGTTCAAACTTCGGATAAAACCGAAAAAATCGAAAATTCAAACCGAAAAAACCGAAAATGGAACCGAACCGAAAGTCGAATTTAGTAATTCGGATATAAATATTAAAACCGAAGTTTATTTGGTTCGGTTTCGGATTATATATGTCAAAACCGAAAAAACCGAAAAAACGAAATTTCAATAAATTAATATTTTTTTTATATTTTTATTGATATTATATATTTTGATATGATATTTAGTGAACGAAGAACTATTTTGAACAATTTTTAGGTGATTGTTGTTTGTTTAATTAATTTAGACAATATTTTGTTTGTTTAATTAATTTAGACATTATATTTAAATATTTCACTAAGAAAACATGTAAAAAGTTAACATATTATATTTTATAATATATTTATATTATTAATTACAATAGGAAATTTTTTCATCATCCACACTTTTGTAGATATATACAATAAAATAAAATGTTTTTCAAAAAAATAATGAAGTAGAATGCAATATATTTTGTTTCATGACGTACATAAAAATGTGTATAGAATGTTAATTTTGTCATTGCATAATTAAAAAAACAACGTCCTTTATCCATATTTTTAAAGAATCAAATCAGTGACATTGACTCTGATATCAATTATAGGACCGAGCGTTTGTCGATTGATCAAATGTTATATCTTATATTAATGATGCAACTCACATCTTTTAAATCATATAACAGCACAAACATCATGTTTCGAATGCTCTGACATTAATTGCCCCCAACATATATATATATTCTGTGAGGCTCATTTACTCTAATGACAATTAATGATCAAACAATAATGATTTGACTTAAAACTGCAGCGGAAAAAGGTTTAAAATACTTTAAAACGGACCTCAGGGCCTAGAAAAATTTCGGCATGACCTCCCCGTAAATAGGACATCCCGAAAAACTCAAGCAACAATTTATATCAAAATATACTCCCACTAGAGTCATTAAAACAAAACCGAAATTAAACAACCTATAGCCGCACTGGCCAGGACTAAACAAAAATTAAAACTTACCAAATACTCACCAGATCATCAACATCATAGAGTCGACTCATAACATCACAAAACAACCAAATACTACTACAGATACACGGGGCATCCCCTGGCAAATAAACTACAATACAAGACTGAAACAACTCAAGACATACATATAGACTAACTGGGAGACTCCACTGAACAGAACCAAGCAATCCAACCTCAATCCCGAGCTCCACTGGCGGAACCCCGGCCTGATGCTGCAAAACGACTCGGGAGATCTACCATGGTGCCCAAAAGCAACCATAGCAGCCCCCTAGTAAACAACTGAGGTTAGGATTCTTGTATGAAACAGTCCAACAATAACAACAATAACAAAAATCATGCATAATCATATAATAAAATGTAATATGCAATGCATGAAAGGCTCAACGAATAATCAGGATCTGGAATAATGCTCGAGCAACAACACAGGGGAGCTACATCGTCATGCAGCTAAACCGCCCTGCCAAGTATGCGAGGTATGCCAAGCTGTGCTGAAATAACACCCCTGACTCGGCCTCCATACAGCTGATACGATATAACAGGATGGCACAACAGATTGAACTAGATGACACAATCCCAGCGCTCACCTCAAAAGGCTGCACTAACCGCGGGATTGTTCAATCACATCTACGGTCTCATGTGTATAGGCCTATCAGCCACACAATGATCCCGAGATAAACAACAGTGCCAGATAACAACGGATATCAACAATGGGCTAACAAGAACGATAGGCTCAACATGAATGTCATAACTGTATGCCCGATGCTAAATGCCAATAATATGTCATAATAATAAGCATAGATCACAACGAAGGCATTTAACAATTTACAACAGTCAACAAGTCATAAACACGATCCATGTAACACAGAATAACAATTAAACATAATTTATATTTTACCGTCGTATGTTACCGAGCTGTAACATACCTATACCGACTGATAACGACAACAAGCTTAACTTTGATCTCCTCGGCCTAACAATAAGATAATATAACAAGTCGAGTAAATTTCTAATTCAATAACAATATTTTCAAATTTCAGCTTGTACCTATGCTAAGTTTTAAGATCAAAACTTAACCAAAATATATTTATCATACATGGTTGGAGTCCTAACTCAAAAACCCATATTTCATCAGAAGATGTCAACAAGAAATTCAATCATCTTGACACAGATAAACACCCACAACCAGAAATCTAGAAAAACGAATTCTGTTACAGTTTCAGATTCGGCACCTATGACCATAAAATTCATATCTAATTCATTTTTGACCCAAATCAATATCCGCTACATGGAAATGAAAGACAATTAAATATCTAAGTTTTTCTAGAAGAAACCAATTCCAGAATCTGAGTAGATTAATGCCAGAATTAACAAGAACACGCTGCTACTCACACATTTCGCTGACAGAACTCTAATACTGCGTAGTTTCAGTAAAACAAGCATAACTCTCTCAATTCTTAATGGAAATTAACGATTCAAGTCTCATTTCGAAGAAAAGACATAGCTCTACAACTTTTATTTTAGCCCAAAATACAGAATCCGATTGCACGAAGGTCATAATTCCGAATTACAGTAGGTATTCTACACAGCTCAATTGCAGAATTCGGTTTCGACACATTTTGGTAGAAAAATCATATCAAATCCGTTTCTTATCCAAATTCAATGATTCTAGTGGCTATAGAAATCTAACAAACAGAGATACAAGTTCTTTTTGAACCACAAGTCGAGATTCTTAACGGACAATACACAAAACTTCGAATTTCAGAAGCACAAGAACCGAACTCACCAAAATACTGCACAGAAACAGGGTCATGAAATGGAGCTTCGATCTGCTCGCCTCCTTGCTCAAAATTCGCGTTTTATGGCTCAAAACGAAGGTACTGATGTAAGGAAGACAATCTCTCAAACCGATCGAGATTTCAACGCCGGACGGAGGAGATATCGCGATTCTTCCACAGCTGCTCAAAGGGTTGCGAAAATTGGGATTTCTTCTTTCTTTTTCCCTTTTCTTCTTTCTCTCACTTCTTTTTCCTTCTTTTAAAGGTAAGTTGTGTGTATGTGTATATATATATATGGTGTATTTGGTTACTAAAATAGTAACTCAAACCCATCTATCCCGGTCTGTATTTATTTTGCTCTCGTGTGTTATTTAAACTATATATGTATTTTATATCGTTAAATTCTCCGATATTCTAAAATACATATTTTTAACACACTTCTTGAATTTATTTGGCAAAAATAATTATTTTAATTTACAACTCAATAATTATTCTAATGATGCCAAATTACCGGATAATTGATTACATGGCCTTACATATTCTATTTTATTAAAGTTGATGACATGATAGTAACCACTCAGAAAAGATAACAATTTTTTCTTCCAATTTTACCGTTATATGATACTAATATTACACTTTGTTTTGTTTTTAAAAAAAATTTCTACTCACTCATTTATTTTAATTTTTTTATTTCAACAATTCAAATATCAATTAAGTCCCTCCATAATTTGTCAAATTTGACGTCTTTTCAAATTTGAGATATTAATATCAGATAAATTATAAAGTATCAACCATCGACTTAGAATATCCTTTTTTGGCTCGAGATTTACTCCTCAAATGGAATCTACAAAAACTATAGATATTTTTCAAATCAAATTTTTTGGAACTTTTCTAATATTAATTGTCAAATTATCTTGCAAAAATTTCTTTCCTGTTCTCGGATAAAAGAGGTTTGTGTCACCCACCGTAAGATCGTTACGAAGATTTGATTGGATTAGAATAATAAATAAGAGGTTTATTAGATAACTAAAGTTACCATTTTTGCTAAGTAGCAGATTTGAGTAAATAACTTTTGTTCCTTTATCAAATAGGATAAATGTGCCTGATTTTTAAAACATACGAGTGAAATGCATTTGATTTTAAAAAATGAAAGATATATTTACTTATTAATATTTTTTTAAAGATGGTTTATGCCTTTTAAACCTTTCACAAGGAGTTGATGCAACTAAACCACACTAAATTTTTCCAATTGTGTTTGTGTAAGAGGATTTGATTTGAAACAACATATTTCAGATCATTGTATCAATTATAGATTCAAATACACTTTTAAATTGTGAGATAAAATCAAATCTATTGGTCTATAAACTATTTTGTTATGCGTAGTAATTGTATATGTTTGATAAAATAATCGAAACGTGATGTTTGAGCTGCTATACTATTTAAAAGACTTGAATTGTATTGTTACAATCGGCTATAATTTTTAATAAAAAGACAATCATTCGGTCCTACAATTGAAATCAGAGTCAAAGTCACGAGTTTGATTCACATCGATGGCAAGAAGTGCAATTATTAGGAGAGAAATATTGGATGGCAATACATGTCCATACTGGATAGAACAATCGAAACGTGATGCTTGAGCTGTCGTATGATTTAAAAGATTTGAGTTGCACTGTTACCACTAGCTATAACTTTTGGTAAAACGACAAACATTCGGTCTTATATACTTAAACAAATTGATTATATTTATTTTGTGGATTTGAAAATCATGTTTAAAAATCCATCGATCTAAACAATGTAGATAATCATGAGCTATCATAACAGAAAATATGTTAGCGAAGATTAACTTAGATATTAGCATAACATAAACTATTTATTGCAACTCTTCCATAATTATCGGGTGGCTCATATTATTAATCCCAAAGTAATCCCAAGCCGATTCAGCCAAAACACAGGCAGGCTCCTCCTCAGCCGCGGCGGCGCAGAAGCCACCACAGACGCTCACAAAGCCGGCGATCTCGTTCAGGGACTGGAGCCGGTGGCTCAGTTCGGCGGCTTGAGCTCTGATAACAGCATTCTCGGCTTCAACATTCAGGTAATGCTGCGTGGTGACATTGAGGCGGGTGAGGATCTGACGATTCTCTTTCCTGATCTCAGCCACTTGAGCCATCAATTCGTCGAGGCGCTTCTGCTTCCTGAGCCGGCTCCGACGAGCCGACTCGCGGTTCGAGATCATGCGCTTTCTTCTCCGTTGGTCCAATAGTAGCAGCTGCAGATTTTCTTCGGAGCCTGAATTCTGAAACCCAGATGAAATTGAAGAGATCCCACTTGACGAGTCCATTAAAGTACCAAGATCCGAGTTCAAATTGCTGAAAGTGTTCGATTCAGCAGGACCCAGATGATAACCTATATCTACTTTAGCTATATCTGTTCTTGATTCGATAATTTTATACCACTAATAATATAATATAATAATCGTTTACTTCAGAAAACTAAATCATGAAATGCAATAAAACCAGTAGAGGAAGACGACAGAGAAGGATTGAACTAGATGTACCCTGAGCCTGTAAGATGAATTGATCATAAAACCCTCAGAGAGGAAGAGTTCAGTCAGAATCGCAGACATTAATATGAAGAACTAGGGTAAATGAATTGAGCATTAAGATCGAGTTGAAATTAAATCCCCAAACACAGCATCAAATCGATTCAAAAGTGACAGAATTAAATTATACGGTAAAATCAAGAAAGATTTCAGCAGAGTTTGGAGTAACGGGGCAGAAGGAATAACGATATTAATAATAATAGCAGAAAATTAGAGCACTGTAGGAAGAAGAAGAAGAAGATAAAGAAGGCGTTATGGGCTGTCATTTTATAGAGCAAAAGTCGGGCGCTCTTCCGTACTCCTCTTATTTCGAAAAAGAATTATTAAAATTAAATAATATGTTTTTTGTGATACGTTTCACGAATTTTTATGACGGATCAATCCTATCGATATTCACAATAAAAAGTAATACTCTTAACATAAAAAGTGATATTTTTTCATGGATGACCCAAATAAGAGATCCGTCTCACAAAATACGACCATGAAACCGTCTCATACAAGTTTTTGTCTTTATATATTTACGATTTTAAATATTTATTTTATTACATTTCAATCTTATTATATAATTTTTCCTCACTTATAAATAATTGATAATAATTATCTAAAGAATTAAAATAAATGAAATGATTCTTTGCTCCAAACATTCAGAAGGAAAGTAAACAAACATTCCGCAAATTGTTTAGGTACAAACAATGGAGCGAGCCCAAGAAGATTGCTTGACCTATCAACGAAGGCAAACAAATACTATAAAACATCACTTAGAAACTAGCACAAATACCATACTTTATAATTTACAAATTAAATGCTTCATTTTTAGTAAAAAAAAACAGTGCACACAAATGTTTTGGCGATCTTTTGAAGCTAAAATGCCATCTATGGAAGACCAAGACGCTACCAAGTTACAGTTTCATTAGTTTTCTGCACTTAGAAAGCAAAGAACTTCTTCTTCTTCTTCTTTTTGTCGAGGTATGCCAGGAGCTCTTCCTGCCTAGAGAGAGCGTCGTAAAGAGCCTGCAAAGTTTAGACCAGTGAAAATGTGTAAGAAATCGTCCCAAATATACGCGTATTGTGATGAGTTTGAGGAAAAGATATGATGCATGTGAATGCTCGCTCTTTACCAGATTTGCAACAGAGATCAAATGCTTTGATGCACTAGTGGCAGGGGTGAGAGGCGAATGGTGTAGCATAGAGCTGCCTAAATCGAAGATAATAAGAAAAGTAGCGATACCTTTTTGGCTGCAGAAAGCTCTTGCTCTAATGCATCAACGCGATTCAATGCATTGTTCAGCATCTCCTCCTTTTCTGGTGGCATAGCTACAGGCTTTCTGCTGAGGACAATCACCTTATCCTCGAGTTCGTTCATGCGCTTCATCATGGTGAAGTAATCGGCGCTGGAAATGGCAGCTCCAGGCAATTCATAGGCATTTGCATGACCTTTAACCATCACATCAACGCCATACATGGAACTCGAATAGAGGGTTGCATCTGTGAGCTTCTTAGGCATGTTTCGTGTCATACGAACCATGGTTACAACGCCCATAACCAGAGTCATCACTCCAGTGAAGATATGGTCGCTGAGTTTTTCAGATGGCTTGCAATCATCATGCATCGGGAAATAATCTGTGGCTAAAATTCAGAATACGTATAGGTCGGAAAATCAGTGAGTTTGTTTTTAAAGTATCACATTCTGGGAGCATGACAGGATGACGATTATGTACCTTTGGCAACAACAAAGTTGTTATTTGTTGCTCCTTTAACCCAAGTTGTAGTAACAGTTTTGTCAACCGTAGGTACGTATTCAGTTGCAAATGGACTACGGCAGTTCCTGAGTACCTGAGGGATTATTTTCTTAGTCAGATAACTTTTAGATATGCATTTTTGTGTGTCAATGCAAGAAACTACATGAGTTTGAGCAGCGCCTGTACCGATATTAGTTCTTTGAAGCAATATCCATTAATGTTCTAACTTTCTTAACTCGACACTCGTGTACTCACCAGATACGATTATCACCATTGTATCATGTGAGACCTAGCAGAAATATGGCTTCTGTCACCATAAACCGCAAAACGGTTATTTTAGGTCATCAAAAGCTAGATTCTCTACTGGAACCATGCAGGATCCACGTGACCTCATGACGATCAATGACCCAAGTGTATAGCATCATGTTTGAAGTGAATGTAATGCTAACATACTCAGAAGGTTGTCCAACTTACTTCTTCATGAACAGGGGAGAGTTGCATATTTGCAGCATAGTCCTTAGCACCTCTTGGAGAATCCACCATTGAGGTAAAAGAGCTGTTTTTCTTCACATTCTGTGTTCCATAATGGGCTATCAGTTTGATGTGTATCAGCCATTACAAACTGAGCACGGGCTATAAGTATTAAACTCACAAGTACCTTGGAAGTAGCATTCTCGTCCTCCGAGATAGTTTTCTCTTCCAGAACTGGAATGACGATTTTGTTTGAGCATTTGTGTTCACCATTTCGAACCATCTTGCAATCAAAATAAGCACCGGTTTCAAGTGTTTCATAATATATACGAAACAAATGCTAGAAATGAATCGGGATTAAAGAGCTTGATACAATTTGAATAAATAAAAAAATACCTTCATGATATCGGTATCATTCCAGGGACCTTTATCAGATAGCATACATCCACCCTTGTCAGCACAATTGCATGTACCACCCAAGAATTCAGGTAACTCACTGATACAAGATCAAACGAAAAGATACTGTATGATAAAAATTTGTATGAATTTCATCTCCTCGTGAGCTAGTTTCTTGGTAAAAGCCCGAGTATTTAACTTTTACGGTAACTGTACCTGGCATCAATGACTTCGAGCAGCTTGCTCTGGTATTTATTGCCTAAAACCTGGCAAAAGGGAGAGCGTAGCGGCTCAAAAGTGTTGAAATTTGAGAAAAAGAATATGTAATGTACTTTGAAGATGTGAATGTAGCTTATTAGCTTACATGAATCTTGGAAGTGGTCTTTGGGTCAAGGAATGACTTGACAGTGTTCCACAAGAGCCTAAATCCAGATCCCGCATTGATGATGTACATGCGGCATAGAGTCTAATTTTTTAAAAAAAATCACAAAAAAAAAAAAATAGAATCATACATACCTTTAAGTTAAAAACGAAAGGAACTACGAATTGGTTTTCTAGAAACGAAAAAAGAAAAAAACTAAACACCTCAGGGTAGTTATCCCCATCAATCTTCTGAAGGCACTGGATGAGTTCCCTAGCTGCCTTGTTGAAGTTTTTAAGTCCCTGCACAAAGACTCACTTCTGTCAAATTATGGCCTCAAATCTCAGTCCATGCGCCAGCACGAACGAGATTTTGTATAATGGGATCTACTAGCAACTGTTTCTCATCTATTCTCCATTTAAGAAGATAATTGATAAAAACGACTAAAATGTTCATTGCATGCTATTAAAAGCCATTAACTTCTCACCCACAATCCAATGTGAGACAGGGTATTACATAAAGGCTCCTGCGATATCCTAACTATGAAAGAAGATTTTATCCTTTACTATCCAAAATCCGACCGCAACATTCTCTTCATTCCACCCTGGAACATTAAATAATGAAAGACGGCCTTTTCTACGTACCACTCCTTGGACATCCAAAATGGTGGTGCTCTGGTCGATATGCTTTTTGGCTGCGATTGAGCAGGCCGGAAACTTGTCAATGAATGTCCTCTCAAATTCTTGAACATGGTATTTGAGATATCGTTCTATTGTGGTGACTTGCAAGAGCTTTGTAGCATCAACTTGACCGAGCCTTTCAATGTAAACCGGTCTGCCTTCCTTGTCGACACCGTGATGCCCTTGTGGATAGTATTTCAGGACCTCGCTTTTTTCCTTGAAATCGAAATCCTAGCATAAAATTTGAAGGATCTTACGTAAAATTTACATGAATGTTAAGCTAATTTTGCCAAGAATTTATTTATTTTGCAGGTAAAGATAGAAGTTTCTGCAGGATACTAAGATCACATAGAATACCTCCATGATATTGTCAGCACCAAATTCCTTCCTCCATTGAAGCATATCAGACCACATTTGCTTAGTTTTTTCAATATCAAACTTCCTGGCCTTCAAAAACCTGCATCATCCCAAATATATATTATATAAAAAATGATGCATAACTTAAGCGACAAAAACAATGTGATTCATTAGCAGATGTCTCCAAACAATGAGGCTTGGATAATAAATAAATGATAAAAAAAGATTTGACTTCCACCGTTAAGGGAAGTTATAGCTTTCCGTATTGAGATAGGTGCTTGTTTCTACAAAAGTTACCTCAACAGCATTTGATAGTCGTCGTGTTTTGAAGGGAGCAATTCTTCGAGGATAAGCACCTGACGCAAGGCATCAACAGCTGCCATCTTCCTCCGCATCTCGTTCATCCTCAAACACGACAGACATAACTCTGCTGTTACGCCTGCCCTTCTTAGTCAGAGAGTTCCTGAATTTGTTTGAGGCATTGATTGCCTTCTTCTTGAGAGATCCAAGCCTTGTTTTCCTCTCGTCCTCTGTGTTTTCAAAATCAATTTTCTCGAGACCTGCCAAAGATTTTTTTCAACAGTAAAAGTTCTGTATTCCAGGGATGGACCCGATGAACTTGATTTTAATAACACCAGATTTAGTTTTTCTTTCCATTGACCCCTTTTGGGTCCGTCTGCCCTCTCTGCAGGATTCCAAGAACCATTCTAGGCCATCTTTTTCAAATGATTATGGTAATCCTCATCATCAAGATAAATATTCTAGATTTTCTTGAGATTCAGCGATCAAGTTTAATACAATTCAAACCAATCTAGACCATTAGAAATTGTATACAAGGCTAAAAATCAAGAATGAAGTTAAACCAAGCTTACGTTTCGACACCAGATTGAAGAGAAAATGAAAACTAAACCGCAGAGCACAAAAAGACTTACTAGGCCTGAGGGGGCGTTCAAGAGGTCCAGACATTGTGTCACTCATGATTACAGTTCGCAAGTTTGATGACTTTGGACGAGCTACAAACTTGCAGGTTGCCTACACCTTTTGCAAGAATCGGGTCAGATAAAACATTGGTGGTTATAGAAGAATCAGAAGAAATAAATGGCTAATAATCTAGATATTGTTTCATAATGGTTATGATTCTACATTATATGGTTTTCTGGCATTTTCATGGAAACTTATGGTCGAATTTCATCAAAAAGAAAACATCAAACTTTCTGGACTTTTCATTTTGATCCCATAAACATGCACATATTCATTTTGATCAAAGTAGCACAATCTTCCACAAACCAAGTAAACGCACGATCTTAGCAATTCCATAAAAAACATACAACATTCCCAACTCCTTAAATCAAGAAACAACTCAAGAGCAATAACAAGAAAGATGAAATATTTACGCGAAACAGGAGCAAAACTTTGATAATTTCGAGTAAGAAAATTGAGCGAGAGAAACACACGGAGGAAAAAGAGAGAACGAATACAAGGAGAGCTTTCCTGTTTTATTACCAGTGTACAAAAATGCCGGGGTTCGAGAAAGAATAAAGGGCAGAGTTTTAAATTATCGAACACCAAAAAATTCCTCAAAAAGGAAATCAATGGCTGCCCATTATTCTTTCTTCAAAACAGCATTGCACCATTGAATATATTCTAGAATTATGGGATAATCACCAAAGGAACAAATCTACATATTTCTTGAAATTATACTTTGACCAGTTTTTGTGCGTAATGCAAGCCACTCCCTTCAAATTCCAAGTGCTCCCCATTTAACTAGCGTCGCTTTCAGTTGTAGTTTCTCATCATTGAAAATCTATCATATAATGTGCAAAATTACCGTAAATTGCAATTTCGGTTTTTTATTTTGTCAATTTACGATTTTGTTCGTTTGTTGTCAATTTAGGGTTTTGGTAATTTGTTCAAATTCTTGTTATCTTTGTTTTTTATTTTTATAATTTAAATATTTTTTAATATATTATTAACATAACATCTATATAATATGCACGTGTAAAATGTTATATCAAAAATTTTAATAAAAAATAATTAAGATTGTCAAAATATGACTGTATATAAAATTGAAATTTGACAATATAGAAAATTAAAATCGTAAATAATATATATTATTATTTTCAGAATGAGAATATATTATAAAAGTTATTTCAATTAAAATATGTATTATCTGTTTATATTACTTTGTCATTATTTAAACTGATTTTATAACAAATTTTTAAAAATATTATTTAACAAATTATAATTTGTTAATGCATGTACCAATAAAGTTAAAAATATATTATCCTAAAAAAGTATAATTTATTAGGTAAAAAATTGTGTGAGACGGTCTCACATGTCGTATTTTGTGAGACATATCTTTTATTTGGGTCATCCATGAAAAAATATTAATTTTTATCCTAAGATTATTACTTTTTATTGTGAATATCGGTAGGGTTGACTCGTCTAACAGATAAAGATTCGTGAGACCGTCTCACAAGAGAGCAACCAAATTTATTATGGGCCCACCTCATTTGATTAATTTATATTATATATTATTACATTTGAATTGGATATACAACTCCTTTTTAAATGATGTTTAAATCATAACTTTAAAACCCCAATTGTTCCATTACTCAAACATAAAATTACTTAAACTTTTAATTATCAATTATTTCAAAACCTCGTTTTTTAAAAAATAACACGAATGTCACCGTATAGCTTCCGTTATTGAAAACTTTTTTTTTCGCAAAAAAAAAAAGAAAAAACCATTCAATATGTTTTAATAAATATAATTTGAGTATTCATTTGATGATTTACAAGGTCAATATAACCAATAATTAGTGGTACTCCACTCTCCCCTATAACTAACATATGAAGTTAAATTAAAATAATTAATAAGATAGAGTTTCTAAATAATAAGTTTGACTCAAAAATATATATATATATATATATATATATATATATATATATATATTTGGATCATTGGAAATATATTGGATTGCAAAATACTCAAATTTTTATAATTATGAGTTAGGTTAAATTTCTTTGTTGGATAAGCTCGAAAATAAAAATTGGAGTTTGAGCTCGACATCTCGTTTTATACAAAATTTATCAATCATACAAGCGTTGCAAATGATAGGATTTTACTTGGCTACATAACTTTGTTTCATACTATGTTTGAGTCAAATTCTACGGAAGATGTGACTTATAAACCATCATGTCATTATATTATATTATATTATAGCATCTCACGAGTTAGACATATTTAATAAAACAGACTTGTACAGAGTAATATACAAGCTTGTAAAATCATTGAATGAAAAATGTATTCATAAAGTACATATCATATTTACTCTTTAGTTCTTTACTTTATAAATTAATAATTTTTTAAAAAATTATTACTAGATTTGATATATTTAAATAAAATTTCAAATCAACCATTAATTAATGGAAAATAGTGCATCTTTTTTTTTTTTTTTGTGGCCAGGCAATGGGGCCTGATTGACAGGCCGAAGTGAACTTAAGCCCGACACGTTACTGAGCAGGGCCTACAACAAATTATGCTACTATTGGGCCGTGGTAGAAACAGGCCAAATTGAACTTAGGCCCGACCAAGTTAACTACGACGTCATTTATACGGAATGGCAAATAAGAACCCTAAATAGATACCCTGCCAGAACGCAGATACACAAGTACTTGCGCCTCCTCGACTAGTTGCCCCCTGCTCCCTGCCGCTTCCGGCCTACGTATTTCCGTGACGATGGTGGGTCGCCGCCGTCTCTCGCGATTTGTGCACACATACGCCATAAACAGGCAATTATCCAGTTTTTTCTATGGGTTAATTTGGTTTTTTTTCGTTGCAGGCGCCGAAGAAGGAGAAGGCTCCTCCACCGTCGTCCAAACCGGCGAAGTCCGGCGGAGGAAAGCAGAAGAAGAAGGTGCATTTTTGTGTGGTTCTGGTTGTGTGTGTTACTGGCGATGTGTGCGCGAAGCAATGTCTGATTTGGTCTAAATGCTGTGGCAAAATGTAATTTGCAGAAGTGGAGCAAGGGAAAGCAAAAGGAAAAGGTGAACAACATGGTGATGTTCGATAAAGCAACCTACGATAAGTTGCTGTCCGAGGCGCCTAAGTACAAGCTCATCACTCCTTCAGTTCTCTCCGATCGTCTCAGAGTAAGCTATACACTTCGAGATATTGGATATTAACTTGCTCGAATGATCTAGGATTTTTCGGTTTTTTTTGTTATTGTGCGGATTGGTATTTTTTAGACTGGGTTGATTTATGCAACGGCACCATTTGGTATACTCTGAATTTGGTTTTATTTAGTTTTTGGGTTCCTTCGTTTACTCTGTTATTGTGTCTTTGCCAACTTTTCAGTGTGGTGATTTCGTAAGTACTAATATGGAAATGATGAATATATGAAAGTTGTATTTGGTCATTTTTATTTTTACATCTGGACATGATATGGGTCATCTTATATTTCTGTATGATAAGTCGTCTGGTTCAGCGCTTATTTTGTGCACTAGAGTAAATGTAGGTGCAGTCAGTGTTGATAATTCCTTTCTTTTCTTTGGTCAAATTTGGTAGTAGCAGTATAGTTGCTTCCTATGTTCTTGAATGTTTCTTGCGCTATCTTTTTTATATCTTTAATCCTTATGGAATACGGTTGAACTTTCTGAAGCTTTATGTTCTGTGATATTATTGACTTCTTAATTGTATCATTCATTCATTTGGGCGGATCATTACTACCACCCGATGTGCCCACGATTGTATTTATTTCACTGATTTATCTGTCTGATAACATGGTGTGGAGATTCTTCAGATAAACCTTAAAATTTGATTTAAGTTGTTTTTACCAATATTCTTGTGGACTCAGAAATTTTGCTCTTTTGATATGAAATATATCTGAGTTTAATCATGTGGATGAACTTTTCTAGCTCTCGTTGGAAAAAAATTGTTCTAAGATATCATCACACTCCCCGGGTTACTTCACATGATATTGCTGTTCTTGATATGGTTGGTCTGCCTGGTCTCAACCTATCCATTTGATATTTGTCTTGATCATCCATATATCGACAGATCAATGGATCACTTGCAAGAAAAGCAATCAAGGAACTGATGGCTCGAGGTTTGATCAGAATGGTGTCGGTTCACTCAAGCCAGCAGATATACACCAGAGCCACAAACACCTAGATATTGTTTCTCTCTCTATCAGAGAGCTTGAATAGGATTTTGCTAGTTTTGGACCATGTTTCTTTTAACTTTACCAATCTTGAATGATATTGAGCTTTAGGGGTTCTATTGTTCCTTGGCATTCACTAAACCTGGTTTATACATTCAGCGTATTTAACCTCATGACAATATGTATTTCGATTTCGGTTCCACAAGCATGTTGTTGAGCATATGTTTTCATTTCACGTGGAGATTGTTCAAATGATTGTTTGACTTTATATGGTTTATAGGTGTTTTCTTTATCAAATAGCAGTCATGATTATGATAGCTATTACAACTCGATGGGAAAGGTTCGTCATTAAATAAATTGTCTCCTAACCAGATCGATCCGGTTTCGAACACATTGCCATATGTTCCAAACCTCTCGGTTTACATCCAAATCTGATTCCAACAGGCTGTCAAAACGATATGCTACCCTGATGATAGGAATAGTGCAAGCGAAACTCGATGAAAATTAAATTCAGTGTTATTAGCGATGAATTTAAGTGAAACTAGGTTTTTTATGTGAAGAAGAAATGATGTGCTAATGTGTGGAAACTCCATGTACCTTCATCTCTATAAACTACAAGTGTGACTTGTAGTTCTTGAGTGTAAAGAAAGCGTCGTTTGAGAAGAGTAAGATGTTACAGTTGGAGAATATTTATCAACAGATTTTAGTCGTCCACTTCAACAACTAATACCTATGAATCTCACTCTTTAGACGCGAATACATGACCCGGAAAACTACCTTCTCTTGTCAACATCATTTGGACACAAATTTGAACTCTATTCATCCAAAAGTGCACTTCAGTCCGCAAACCTAGTGAACTTTAAAGATGGAAAACTTAAAGATCGAAATCCAGGTAAAAAAGTGCTTTTGAGATGTGTGCACACCAATGCCATGGACGTGCCTAAGATGAGCGCTTACAAAACCAAGCACCAATAATAGAACAAACATTTTCAAACATCATTTGTCTTCCAAATAGTTAAATAACCTCTCTTTTGGAGCTGACATGGTTGAAAACTCTTCATAGCCTTTCCCATCAGTGCCATGGCTCTAATGCTGGGAGACCGATCCTTCTGAAGGTCCTCGGATGCTCACTTCAAACTTTGTTGCTCGCAATCCACCAATGTGAAGGGCTTCTTTCTGGTAGATATTGATCCATGTGAGAACCCACATTTTTGGACACGTAATTAATTAAATATAGACATGTATAAGAATTTATTTTCGAGTTATAATAAATTCGAAAATATAAATAATACATGGAAATCGAAATCCGGTGCAAGATACACGATAAATTAAGGCTGGACATCTACTAAATTTGAAAGAAAATATTACACACAAGGTAGATTTTCTCAACAAGATAGCATCCTAATATTTAAGAATGAATATCTCGATAATTATGGAATAATTATCTCGAAATTATGGAAGAAATATCAATCGAATTATGGTAGGATTTTTATATCACCCTTATAAATATAGGAGGACCCTCTCATTCAGAATTTACATGAATTTTTCGAGTTCCTCCCCAAATTTTCGAAATTTTGCTCCTAAAATTCTGCATGAGTCATCAAAATTCTTTCAAAGTTCAGAAATTCGTTTCTCTCGCTCAGTTGCTCGGAATCCGATCTCCACCGTTCAGAATATGCTTTGATATGTTTCGAATAACATATCCAAATTTCAGAAAAATCCAACGGTTAGTTTTTCGTTTATAGTCTTTGCAAGAAAACTGCCCAGATTTTAGGCGAGAATTCAGCATACCTACGGTTTTTGTTCATAAGCAAGTCAAAAAGACTTCCATACTCGATCTCCACCGTTCATAATTTATTTAACATACTTATGAACGTACCTTAAAAGTTTGAACCCGATCCAACGGTTCAATAAGGTGCAAGAAATTTTACAAGACGACTGATTTTCGGTAGATGTGATGTTGCGTTTTTGAAACATGATTCTTCTATGTTTCTGAGTTCTTCACGTGTTCTTCCAGTATAAGGTAAGTGAGCTTGTTTTAAAATATGTTGCGTATGAATTATTTCGTTTTCGAAAGTTTCGGTTGAGCACCTTCACTCTGTTTCTACGTTTTTTTTTTGCGATTTTAGTACGTTACGTGTTGGCACTGTAAGGATTCCCTGAAAATGGATGGAATTCCAACATATGGCCCTTTACGTGGGATAGAACCGTTTTATGACTGATATCAGTAAACCATAGAAGTTGGAAAAATCGTAGTGCTGTTATGATATGAATATGATGATATGTTTATGTGTTATTTTCGAAAATGGTGTAAATATTTTTATGTTGTGCTCGAACCCCCACTTGCTGAGTATTTCCCAAAATACTCACCCCTTACTCTATCCTCCCCAGATAAATCAGAAGAAGAATTAGAGAAAAAGGAATCGGACACCAGTTCTTGGACTGATAGTGGACGCATGAAGAATTTTAATTAAGAATATGTTATTGTGAGTTTCTAATCCAAGATATAAACTGGTTTTGGTGTATACTGTACTACGAGACTTGTTGTTTAGCAATTATGTGATTGTTGAATAACGCCGGTGTCAACTAACTCCGGTCTCGGGGCGTGACATTTAAGTGGTATCAGAGCCGCCAGGTTCATAATCCAGTTGGGAAGAAAAATTTGTCAGATTATGGCAAAAGGCTGATGCAGTCCCGTTCGGAACTTTCAACAAGTATTATTCACAACTTTGATGTGAGGCTGTGGTCCGAAAACGAGAAAATCTTTCGTTTGGACCTCCGAAATCGCGTTTTTTGTTATTTTAGGAAAGTTTCGTAAAATTCCTAACTTTTCATAGGAAACTCAGAATTTAATTCCATCGACTGTTCTAGAATCCTCTCGACGTATTCTTTCTATCCATGGGTCAATGTCCAAACTTTCTACTTTTGGAAACTTTCTCGAAAATCTCATTCAACGTGTTTCTTGAACTACTTGTCGATTTTTTTTGAAATTTTATTATGAAGACAATTAGTATTTGTATTTATTTTGGGAATATATCTATCAGAGATAAGTTGACTTAAGCTTCTGATTTAAGAAAAAAAATTGACTCGAGGATGATAAGTTATTTATGAAAACTAATATGAGAAAAGTTGATATAAGGATTATATCATAAGTTTTGGGTACTGTACTATAGAAGTTGATTTTGTGTCGATAGTTAATTGTGTGAGCAATATGTTTGGGTTATTAAGAATATTAAGCGCTAACTTTAAATATGTAGGACATTGGAATATCTTGTGATAAAATATCATCAGGTTAAGGAATTTATATTATTTTGGGATAACAAGTAGGCTACGACCTTATGAAAAAAAAAGTAAGTTATGCGATATTGATGGGTATCAAGGAAAGTATAGTACAATAAGTTTTGACTTTTATGGTACTAAGAATGATTCAAAGAGAATGACATTCAATGAACTCCTTTGTTTTAGAGCGTGATAGGCTCGTGATCTTGATGAAAGTAAGATTTAGTAAAAGAATAATTATTTGAGGTAACGACTAGGTTATAATTTTCGGGATTTAAGTCAATAAGCTATAGACCAATACTGACTTAAGTTTCAATATTCTATATGGGTTTTAAGTTTTGAGATAGTAATTGGGATAATTTCAAGATAAGATAAAATTAGTATCAATTCGCATATATTCAGTGCCGACTTAATTCAACTCACTTCGGTAGATTTCGACGCCATCCTAAGGATGAACTGATTAGCTAAGAGCCGTGCGAGAGTAGATGGCCAGAGTAAAAATGTCAAACTCTGAACCCCAAATCAAGAAGAAATCAGATACCATGGCTATGCCAAGGAACATAAATGCATTTTTTCTGTTACCCAGAATTGGAAATCCATAATATCGGGAGAAGAAGTTTACCTAGCAATGATGAACAAAGTGCAAGAAGGAGATAAGCTGAAATTGGAAGATATTCAAGTAATACGAAAATTTTCAAACGTTTTTCAAAAAAAGCTTCTTGGAATGTTCTCGGACTAAGAAGTAGAGTTCGAGATAAATTTGGTACCAGTGATGCATTAATCTCCAATAAATTGTACCGAATGGCTCCAGATGAACTCAAGGAGCTAAAAGAATAATTCCAATAGTTGTTAGATAAAAAAATAATAATGGATTAGGCCAAATGCATCTCTTTGGGGAGCCCCGGTCCTATTTGTAAAGAAGAATTATTAAAGTATGAGATTGTGTATAGATTATAGAGAACTCTATAAGATCACAATCAAGAATAAATATCTTATTCCAATGATAAAAGATCTTTTCGATCAACGTAAATGAGCTATAGTCTTCTCCAAGCTTGACCTGAGGACATGCTATCATCAGCTATAGGTCAGAGCAGAAGACACCCCAATGTCAGCATTCAGAATAAGGTCATGTAAGATTGAAATCAAAGTATCAGTGGACCCAAAGAAAGTAGATGAAATTCTAAGTTATCCGAAACATAAGAATGCAACAGAAATTAGAAGTTTCTTTGGATTACCATGCTATTAGCTGAAATTCGTCGATGGCTTCTCTTCAGTAGGCGTATCACTGAGAGACTCGCACAAAGAACTATGATTTCAACTGAAGAGAAAGATGTGAAAGAGCTTTCAAACATTAAAGGAGAAGCTAGCATCTACACCAATTTTGGTATTATCTACTGAGGACAACGATTTTACCATCTACAGTAAAGCATCAAAGGAAGATATCAGATGCGTACTCATGCGAGACAGGCGAGTCAACTGAAGCCGCATGAGCAAACCTATGCTACTCACGATCTCGAGTTGGCAGCAGTGATCGTTGCTTTGAAAATTTGGAGACGCTATCTCTACGATGCTAAGTGTGGCAAAGAATTAAAATTTGGAGACGCTACCTCGAGTATTTGTGCATGAAAAAAGAATTAAAAATGAGGCAAAGAAGGTGGATAGAGTTACTCGAGGCCGACATTGACTTCACAATAAGCTACCACGCCAGCAAGTCAAATAAGGTAGCCGATGCTTTGATTCAAACATGGGTAAGATAACATAACATCACTCTCCGCGAAACAATGCCTTCGGGAAGCAGTCAAGTTAAATCAGAGTTGAGACATGACACTAGAAAAGTTCAGAGAACAAGTCAAGGAAATAAAGTAGTCAGATTTTCAAGTGGATCCAGACGGAATCCTAGGGATGAGAGGACGATTGTGTGTGCCAGACATCGACAATATTCGATAAGAAGTGATGTAAGAGGCGCATAAGTCAACATTCTAGATCTATACAGTCAGTACAAGGATGTATAAAGATTTGAAAGAAAGTTTCTGGCGAAACAGAATGAATATAGATGTCGTCGAGGTTATATTTAAGTGACAAGTATGCCAATAAGTGAAAGTTGAGTATCAACGACTAGAAGGACTACTGCAACCCTTAGAATCCTAGAATGGAAATGAGAACATATTTCCATGGATTTCGTTGTAGAATTGTCAAAGTCAATACAGAGTCACGACAAGGTACGTATAATCGTAGATAGACTCATAAAATCTGCGTACTTTGTACTCGTCCAAAGAAATTATAATATTGACAAGTTGGCTACTCTATACATGGATAACATTATACGGCTACATAAAGTACCTACAATCATAATGTCGGATAGAGATCCAAGATTTGTGTCACGTTTGTGGTAGAGCTTTCAAGAAGCCATGAGAACAAAAGTTATTCTTAGTACGGCTTATCACCCTCAAACTGATGGCAAAACAGAGAGAATGATTCAATCCCTAGAGGATTTGATAAGGGCATGTGCCATAGACTTCAGTAGAAATTGAAGTGAAGATATATTCCTGATAGAATTATCCTACAATAACAGTTATTACGGAAATATTGGAATGAATATATTTGAAGCTTTTACGGACGAGAGTATTGATCACCACTATACTAGGACAAAATAGTGAAGATAGCCATAGCTGGGCCAGAACTAATCCAAGAGACAATGGAAAAGTGGCCGCCGTCAAAGACAGACTCAAGGCTACATAAGACCAACAAAAGAGTTAGTCTAATCTTAATAGGAGACCAATGGAATTCACATTTGGTGAAACACCTTATATATGGGTCTCACTAATGAAAGAATCATTAGATTCAGTAAAGTTGAAAAAGTGAATCCTCGATACATAGGATCATTCAAAATTCTGGAGAGATTGGCACATTGGCTTACATAATAGCATTGCTACCAGATATATCTAGAATCTACAATGTATTCCACAAGTCCAAACTAAGAAAATACATCACAAACCCAAGTCATGTTGTGGAAATTAAACCGCTCACGATCAAAGGTAACTTGGGGAAAAAGCTGAAATATAAAGATGTCTATATTCATATGATGGACACCAGGGACCAAGTACTGAGACGACGTATCATTCCCTACGTCAAGGTGCAATGGTCAAACTACACAGAACAAGAAAAGTACATGGGAGTTTGAAGGGAAAATGTGCAAGCAATACCCATACCTTTTCCAAGATCAAGCCGACTCAAGTTTCGAGGACGAAACTTCCAATAAGGAAGGAGGGATGTCAGAACCCAAATTTTTGGACACGTAATTAATTAAATATAGACATGTATAAGAATTTATTTTCGAGTTATAATAAATTCGAAAATATAAATAATACATGAAATCGAAATCCGGTGCAAGATACACGATAAATTAAGGCTGGAAATCTACTAAATTTGGAAGAAAATATTACACACAAGGTAGATTTTCTCAACAAGGTAGCATCCTAATATTTAAGGAATGAGTATCTCGATAATTATGGAATAATTATATCGAAATTATGGAAGAAATATCAATCGAATTATGGTAGGATTTTTACATCACCCTTATAAATAGGAGGATCCTCTTATTCAGAATTTACATGAATTTTTCGAGTTCCTCCCCAAATTTTCGAAATTTTGCTCCTAAAATTCTGCACGAGTCATTAAAATTCTTTCGAAGTTCAGAAATTCGTTTCTCTCGCTCAGTTGCTCGGAATCCGATCTCCACCGTTCAGAATATGCTTTGATATGTTTCGAATAACATATCCAAATTTAAGAAAAATCCAACGGTTAGTTTTTCGTTTATAGTCTTTGCAAGAAAACTGCCCAGATTTTAGGCGAGAATTCAGCATACCTACGGTTTTTGTTCATAAGCAGGTCAAAAAGACTTCCAAACTCGATCTCCACCGTTCATAATTTATTTAACATACTTGTGAACGTTAAAAGTTTGAGCCCGATCCAACGGTTCAATAAGGTGCAAAAAATTTTACAAGACGGCTGATTTTTCGGTAGATGTGATGTTGTGTTTTTGAAACATGATCCTTCTATGGTTTCTGAGTTCTTCACGTGTTCTTCCAGTATAAGGTAAGTGGGCTTGTTTTAAAATATGTTGCGTATGAATTATTTTGTTTTCGAAAGTTTCGGTTGAGCACCTTCACTCTGTTTCTACGTTTTTTTTTGCGATTTTAGTACGTTACGTGTTGGCACTGTGAGGATTCCCTGAAAATGGGTGGAATTCCAACATATGGCCCTTTACGGTGGGATAAAACCGTTTTATGGCCTCGTCCCCTTAGAGGATTAAAACTTAGGGACTGATATCAGTAAACCATTGATGGTGAAAAAATCGCAGTGCTGTTATGATATGAATATGATGATATGTTTATGTGTTATTTTCGAAAATTGTGTAAATATTTTTATGTTGTGCTCGAACGGTCTCCACTTGCTGAGTATTTCCCAAAATACTCACCCCTTACTCTATCATCCCCAGATAAATCAGAAGAAGAAATAGAGAAAGAAGAATCGGACACCAGTTCTTGGACTGATAGTGGACGCATGAAGAATTTTAATTAAGAATATGTTATTGTGAGTTTCTAATCCAAGATATAAACGCTTCCGCAGATTTTTATCGTTTCAGATGTACTATTGTAAAGACGATTCCATTTTTATGGTATTTATGATATATAAACTGGTTTTGGTGTATACTGTACTACGAGGCTTGTTGTTTAGCAATTATGTGATTGTTGAATAACGCCGGTGTCAACTAACTCCGGTCTCGGGGCGTGACAATCCATCACGCAGCCACCTCTGTATCCAAGCATGCGAAAGTGAGAAATCATTACCCAAGTTTTTCTTGGATAAATTTGTGCTCTTATCCAATGCCATCGATTCCTCACCATGACCTATCCTTAAGAGTAGATTCTGATCTTGTGACGTCACTTTTAAGAACTCTGCTGAAAAAATTGTTCCTTTTTCTGTTAGAGTTTTCAGCTAGATTTATGCTCTCTGTGCCTCGAGCAGAGGAGTGGGACGAGCTCAGCTTTAGGCGTTTAACCCATCTGTAGACTGGCTCAGCATTGGGAGAAATATCCATGCAGAGATTAGACTTTTGTTTCGCCTGATAGGCGCATTTCATGGGTATTTTCACTTCCAGACCCGGAGTCTTAAAGGAGCTAGAATCAAAATTCGCTTCCATATGGAAGGCCTATAAAAATTCAATTATCAATATTGACATGTTCAGACCGCCTCACATATGACTACCGTACACAAAATATGAGAACCAGTTGATACTCAGAAATAACCAGATCAAAATCAAGTTGGAGAATCATATATAATAAACAGCGAAAGGATGGAGTTTCCATAAATATCATATACGCACTAAATTTTGAACAAAGCAGGCAAGAAGGACAATCATGTTTTCTACTACATTTACTTAAAAAGTTTAATGAACTTAAATTGCACATGGAAAACATGTTCTAGGGGTTAAATGTCGAGTCTCAGCAATGTAAAATTATAAAAGTGAACCACCTGTGGACTAAAGCAGCAAGAAAATATAGTAGCTGACTAGACTCTCCTAGATTTTGCATGCGAGAATATTACTCTAGAATTAAGAGACACGGTGAAAATAAAAGATCCGGAAAGTTCTTTTTTTACAAATTTAAGGCATTAACATGAAACCAATGGTTTTAAGTACTGAATTGCTAAGAAACTAGAAAGTGATGACGGAAAACATAGATGTGGTCTTAGAACATAAACTTCTAAGCGGGGACTGAATTTTCCAACTAAGGTTGAGGAAAATGCAATAATTGAGGAATTCGACATTGATGTAATTAGGGCATTGGTGAATTACCTGCCAACAAGCTTACACATGCAAAGGATTGATTAAACTGGAGATTTTAGGACACTACTTAGCAAGATATTCAACAATAGGAAAATCATGTTGACGGAGGATTACATCGTAAGCATAATTTATAATTACAAGCATAGACAGAGTACCTTATCTGATGAGGAAGAACGGCCCCCTACAACAGAAAACAGAGAATAGCTCAGGATTTTACAGCATTGAGCGAAACAAATTATGCTACTCTCAAAAATTATAGAGAGATCAAAGCACATCAATCATCAAGATGCATATCACGAAAATGTTCCATCTTTCAGTAATACATCAGGAAAAGAAATGTATGACCAATGCCAACGATCCTGATGCTTAACACAAACCTAAAAGCGGGTTTGTCTCTTCTGAAAAATTCATGTCCATGTTGTCAGTCTCAACTGATGATACTTCGTTTAAGGTAACTTTAGGAAGTCTTGATGTCTCTAGCATATCCTCTCCCTTCACTATCAGCTGAACAAGTTAGAGGTTTGAGTATTACTCCCTGCTTACCTTGACTGGAAAATGGCGATTGTCTATGCAGATCGCTGGGAATATTTCGATTTATTTTGGTAATCACTTTTCTGGTAGCAAGTTCATCATGTTCTGAGAAAAGCCGCCTTCTACAGAATCCAAACTGGTGCTTATTTTCATTTTTTCCACATCATGAATGCAATGAGGTAATTTATGCACTAGAGTAACATTCAAAACATGACTGCTCTGATCCAGTTTTCGCTGAAGCTATGTACTGATTGGGAGATGATCCGTGACCCAAAAGTTTATGCACCTTTCGGAAGTGATGATCACGCAAAGAAGGAGTATAAAACACAAGGGGTGTACTGCAGGATCTCTCGTTTCTAAGCTTTCAGTACTCGGTCTCTGATAACCATTCACTGAAGTTACAGTTTCAATCATTCCAAGTCTCTTAGCAGAACTTGATGTCACCGGTATATCCTTGGCGATGTGGTTCAGATCATTTACAGTGACGTTAGACGACGAATTGAGTGATTTTCCTGCCGTATTACAACTTGCTCTCATCCAACGAGACATCCAAGAGGATTGATAAGATTGTCTCCGTCCATTGGTGTCATGAACTAATTGCTCAATTCAATCATACACAACTTGGAATCGATTTCTTGCTAGTCTACCTTCAGAATTTCATGAATATCCCTGGAAAATAAAAGGAAAAAAGGAAGATTAATTTTTTAACGCAAAACAACCTGAAATGGGCTGAGAGCTCCATCCAAAATCCCAGCAAAAACTTTTGAAAGCTCCACTGACTTTCCCTTCAAAAAAATTCAATATGACACTTTGTTTCAATTTTCCACACAATTATTCTACACAACTCCACTTCATTTCACTTTCAGTGAAATAAAACGCAGAAAACAGTTGCCCAGTTAGAGTTACTTCAGTTTACTAATTTAAAACTGATTATAGAAACAGCTCAAATTATAAGACTGCAAAAAGACAAACCACAGCAGGAAAAACTAAAAACAATGGAGTAAATAATAGGAAAAAAACACACACATTCTTTTACAAATCAAATCAGATCAAATCAACTCTGATTCTCCATTTAAAGATCCAAACTGAAATAGTAAAATTATAAAAATTAAAAAAAAAAGTAAAAAAGTAAAAAAAGAAAACCAAGGATGAAAACATTCCGAGACAACAAAGACTAAGGCATCTCCAACCTTTGCACCAAAATGGTGTTTGGTGCAAAGTTGGGCTCCAAAGGAGGCTGCGCTATTTTGCACCTCAGCGCCAAATTGGCGCAGAGGTATTTTTTTTAATTTTTTTGTTTAATTATTATAAATATGTATTAATTTTATTATTTATTTTTAAATATAAATATTATTTAAATAATAATAAAATATTTATTTTATTATTTTAATAATGAGATACTAAACATAAAAATTAAAAATAATAATTATTGATTTTTAAATATTTATTTATGTTAATTATTAATAATTAAAGAATAATCTGATTTAATGATTTATAAATAATATAAATAAAAAAATATTTAGAGAATATATTTTTTTTAACCTAAGATTTGAAGTAAGAGGATTGGAGATAGATGTTGTATTTGGTGCAGAAATCACACTACTTTAATGTAAAATTTACACCAAAATAGATTTTGTGGTTGGAGATCACCTAAGAACATCTCCAACCCCTAAGCCAAAATAGTGTTTCACGCCATTTTGGCGCAAAAGCTTTCTCCAATGGGAGCTCAAATAGCGCGGCTCCAGTAACATTTTATTTTATTTTATTTTTTTTAATTATAAATATTTATATTAAAAATTATAAATATTATTTATATAATAATATGCTATTATTATTATATTAATTTAATAATTAGATATATTTAAATACTATTTATTTTATTATTTTAATAATTAGATATTTAATCATAAAAATTAAAATATTTAATTATATAAATTTATAAATATATTTTAAAATAATTTTATAATTAAACATCTAATACACAAATTTATTGAATAATATTTAAACATTCAAATACACAGTTAAAATAAAAATATGAATTATAATTTAAATGTAAATATAATAAAAAAAAACAAATTAAATCATCAATAATTTGAAAAGTCGGATCTGAATCCAGATACTCCAAAATCACCAAAATATTTTCCAAATATAATATTATCATAATTATTAAAAATATAATATTAAATATATCCAATATAAAATGTAATTAAAATTATATCGTTAAATTTTAAAAATATACATTTAATAACTAATAAAAAAATTAAATAAATAAAATTAAAAAGAATATTTCGAGAATATTATTTTTTAGATTAAGATTTGAAGTAGATAGGTTGGAGATAAATATTGTATATGGTGAAGAAATTACACTATTTTAAAGTAGAGTTCTTTAAAATAGAATTTTGGGTTGGAGATGATCTAAACGAGTTGCAAATAATGAATTTACGCAAATATTTCAAATTCAAAAATTTAGCGCTACGTCGACTGACCTCTCGGTTGACTTAGCCTTCGAAGTCACTTCGAAAAATTAAAATAAAAAATCGTCGCTGCTCCATGAAATGGGGTTGCTCCCAGGTTCAGAGACATCTACGTACAGAAGCTTTAAGTACATATTATTTAAATAATAATATAATATTTATTTTATTTTTTAAATAAATAGATATTTAATCATAAAAATTAAAAAAAATAATTGTTGATTTTTAAAATATTTATTTATGTTAATTATTAATATTTTAAAATTAATTTGATTTAATGATTTTTAATTAATATAAATTAATACAAATACAAAAAATTAATATAACAATACAATTCATAACTAAATTGAAAATGATAATTTAAATACAAATGCAACTTGAAACACATAATTCAAATACAAATGCAAATACAAAGACAATAATCAAAAGGAAAATACATTTAAAAGATAAACAAACTAGATAATCAATAATCTCGTAAATTTGATCTGGATCCTCCAAAATCACCCAAATATTTTCCAAGCGTGTCAACATCTTGTTGTCCGTGTCTTTCTCTTTTTCGCATAATTTTTGCTCGTTCAATTCGAACTATTTCACGCATTTCAGGATCGCCAATTGTGCTTAAATCCATGTACAGAACTCTATTCTCCTCTTGAAGGGCGGCCAATGCCATTTCTTGTTGTCGAGTTTCAATTTTCTTTTGTTGATTTTCCAATTTCAATTTATCATTTTGCAATTTTAGCAAAAATCGAATATCATAATGTTTTTTTTTTTCTTTTTTTTCTTTCTCTTCGAATATCATAATGTTGATGAAGTTCGGTGTAGCCTTTTTCTAGTATATTCATAAGATTGTGATGCCCTTGTTTCATCGTAGATAATAATTCTGAAATGTTATCATCTTTTTTTTTCTTTAATTGAGCTTTTTTAACTCCAATAGGTCGCTCGGATGAAGTGTCACATGCATTTTCATCACTGCTTAAATTAATTGAAAATGAGTGCAATCCAGGAGAACCTGATATTGGAGTCTCTGGTGTCTGAGCTTTTGACTGTGACGAATCCAAGTTTGTCACATGAATTTTAGGAACTGAACTCGATGGATTGATGTCACTGGAGAATTTTTCAATATCTTTCATAATATGCCACACATGATCAAATTTAAATCCTTTACTATAATTAGAATATTGCATGAACAGATCTTTTGCTCTATTGAAATGCACGAAAATACACGACTCGTATAAGAGTTTAAACTAGTAAAGAAAATAATCTATATAAAAAATACTTACAATATCCTCTTCAGATGCACCACTGGGTTTGAGAGTTTCAATTTGACGAATGTATCCTCTTAATCTTCCAATGTGACGGAGTACAACTTTCATGCGACACTGCAGTGATCTTTTGTTACGTGCTTGTAGAGAGTTTGGTTTGGTGATGTTGTAAGCTTCTTCGACACGAGTCCAAAACTTGTCTTTGGATTGGTTGACACCTATGATAGGATTTTGTGTTATGTCAAGATATACATGACATATAAACCTGTCTTCTTCAACGTTGTAAGAAGCAGTTCTAGCATTGGATGTCATTAGCTTGCTTGGAAAAATGATAATAAGATTGAGATTGTAGGTGTTATGATTTTATGATCTGGATATAGTTTAGTTATACTTAAAAGACGATAAGATTTGATCTTATCAAAGGGTCAATATTACATGTAATCTGATCTAACGGTCCTTTTGTAGATAGGATTGGAATCTAATCAAACGGTCATCATTTGGATAGGAAATCTAATCCTACGGTCTTGATGTAGATAGAAATGTAATCCATCCAAAGGATATGATTATGATGTAGATAGGAATAGAATCCATCCAACGACCATGATCTAGATAGGAAATCTAATCCTACGGTCCTGAAGTTGTATCTGTATTGTGTTTGAATTTGTTTGCATATTTTCAATTTAAATATTTTTCGTATATTAATTCATATTATATATAAATTAATTTATGTTATATAATTAAATTATAAACTTAAATATTATTATTTAAATTTATTGATAATCAATCATTAGTCAAAATTTAAATATAATAATTAAAATATGTAAAATAAAAGAAATATTTCGAGAATATTCTTTTTGGTGTAAGATTTGAAGTAAATGGGTTGGAGATGGATGTTGTATTTTGTGCAGAAATCACACTATTTTAGTGCAAAATTTACACCAAAATAGAATTTGTGGTTGGAGATAGCCTGATGGCGTATTTATACATACAGGAGTGAGTGGGGACACATGATTCCTTGATTAATAATTTACCCATATGCCTCATTCCCGTTTTCGAACCCATTTTCACCGTCGTACTCACCCGATCACTATTTTTCGTGTCGAGTTCGAAGATGATGATAATATTTTTGTACTCGAACTATTTTGAATTTTTTTTAAAAAAAAAAACCATGAACGCGAAAAAATGGATGTGTTATTTTTTTTTGATATCATAGGCGACAATAATATGTTTGTCCGATAATTTATGGATACGTTATTTTTTTAAAAAATATTTTGTTTTTTTTAATTGTTTGTCTCACGTGCAGTAATTTGAAATAATAAGACCCGAAAATAAAAAATAAACTGGACGTCGAAATTTACGTGAAAAACCCTTAAAAATTATTATGGTAAAAACCTACGGGCAAGATGAAAAGAATTCCACTATAATATTTTGTAGTGTACAACTCACTCACTGTGTTTCCAAAGAGAACACACACTCTCTTAATACAGGAGAACAAAACACCTCACAAATATTATAGAACTAAGCACTCAAATGCTTATAAGATGAGAGAAAACTCGAAGAATGGATGATTTCAGAATGAAGATGGGAACTCTATTTATAAAGCCCCTTGTCCGTGTGAATACGTTAAAAACGCGTTTTCTCCTCTTCAAATTTTATTCGTCAAATTTGCCAACTTTCAAAAACCTGCAAAAAACGTGTTAACTCATTTAATGCTTGCCACTTTTGATTTCTTTGCCGACATTAATGTATTCCTCCTCAACATTATCCATTATTCCTCCTCAACATTCCTCCTCAATTGCCCATGATTTGCACACCCCTGCGCCGACGTGTGCGAGAGAAAATCTCCTGATCAATCTTTCTTACACCTTCACAATTTATAACTCAATATTAAAGCTCACCAATATTATGATTATTAACATTTCTCACTTATCATCTACTAGGCATTGCTCGATCAATTTCCCCTTCTATATTAAGATAATGAGATACAAATAATTTTCTTTGCAAATGTGATATAATCATTTAAAAACATAGATTTATTATTTTTAGATAAACAAAGATCGACTAAAATATATTTTTATGATATTTTTTGATTAAATGAAGATGAAGTGTTTTTTTTATAATTTTATAGGGGTATATTTGATTTTATGAAATAATATACTATAATCCAAAAATTGTTACTCTACTCCAAGCTCCTCATATATTATAATACAGTATAGATGTCTCATGCTACAATATTTATATTTTGTTTGTAATATTATCACGAAAACCGAATAACAAATATTTCAGTCCATCAGCAAATTATGAGAAGTAGAAACAAATAATATAAATAACTTGCATGGAATATTAACAAAACTAAAATTCAACATTAAAACTACATATTTAAATATAAAGGTCAAATAAATAAATAAATAAGATGAAATAACACAGTTGAAAAGACAGATAAACAAGATGGACAAGTATTTTAAAAATATTTTTAGGGTTTTATGAGTGAAAAAACTTTAGTATATTTTTGAATAAAAATTATTTTAAAAATATTTTAATTCTTTTGTAGAAAAATTATCTAAATATAGTTTTTAAAAAATAATTGAGATGTGTTATTTTATTTTTATAATAAAAAATACGCGTTAAATTAAAATTAAAATATTTTTGTAAAATTGTTGAACAAACAATTTTTTAATTATTTTTAAGTATAAAGCATTTTTTTAAATAGTTATCAAAACACATTTTCAACAACAAAAAATATTTTTTGTAGAGTAGTTATCTAAACGTATATTTATTTTCAAAACTTTTTATGGGAAGGGGTTTCAACTCACTCTTACGACTTGTTCAATTGTGAGATGAATTTGAAGTTTATCTCATTTTCGTGCGGTTCTGAAGTGAAATTGCATAGATAAGATTGAGATATAAAATTTTATTTCATTAAATAATTTTGTATTTTAAAAAAATATGATTTTGAGTTGAACAATTATCATCATCTATAGTTTTTGATAAAGTGATAAGTGTTTGATTCTACAATTGATATCAGAGTCAATGTCATGTGTTTGATTCTCACTAATTGCAATAAGTGCAATTATTGAGAGAAAAGTTGTTGTGGTGCAATAATGACGCTTGAAGTGTTGTGATGTTTAAAATATTTGAGTTGCACCATTACCAATAGCTATAGTTTTTGGTAAAGTGACAAGTGATCGGTCATATATTTATTGTTGAACATTTTGTTAAAAAATATAATATAAAATAACAAAATTTTTTTAATTTCAAATTTAAATTTGTGTTGTATTTTATTCCAGATTTTAAGAAAATATTGATAAATCAATTTGTTCTAAATTGATAAATCAAAATTTTGTACACCTCAATATTTTAAGTATTTGGTAAAAATTAACTAATAACTTCCAAACACTTGCTAAAACCGGGGATACGATATGAAAAAATATTATGTTTTATAATATTAAAAGTAATATTTTTTATTTTTATATTTTTATTTATACATGATAGTAAGTTATGATATGTGATGGAAAATGTTTAATTCTTAAAGTGCAAAACTATATTATCTAAATATGGTCTTGCATATATATATATATATATATATTGATGGATCGGTTCGGGTACCTGCGATGGTATTTCAAACACAATATTTTTAATGAGCTGCAATAGCTTGTGTTCTATACCGATGAATTAGATCGAGTTTGGTTTCAAACCAAGCGGAAAATACTCGAAGTAATCATTCATTAAGAAAAACCGATAGATATTAAAATCTAATGACTTGTGGAAACTGATCAACTGAAATACGGGAATCAGTTATGACTTCTATCAGTTCAGCTATGGACAGAACTGAACTGATATCAGCTGAACTGATCAAATCAGTTTAAGAAACACAGTTGAGCAGTTAATACACAAGATATGTTTATGAATTTTCGGAGACTTCAACTGCTTCTGCGTCACCTCATCTACCATCTCGGTAGGACCCAATAAAAGACTTTGATTTGTACAACACCTTGTACAAACCCAACCAGCTTAGGACTTACCCACTGCCTATCTGAACTCCTGGTCTACACCGAAAGCATCATCTTTCAGTCAACACTTGTTTAACGTCTATGTGTCAAATACTACATACACAAGTTTTACGTCTTTGCAAGACGGTATTTGAGTGGAGGTGAGTATGTGTGTGAGAACTGATATCTAAAAATAACCCGAAAGGTGTTCTCACACACCGAGAGAAATAAGATTCTACACTAAGCTGATATAACTTTGAAGTGTTCCCTCGACTGGGCTGATTGCTTCTTTGTAAGTTGATATATACAATAAGCGTGCCTTTCTTTTCTCTCTTGTTTTTCACCTCTCGTTCATGTGTTTGTTGATGGTCTTGGTCTGTATTTATAGCAGTAATGCGACCGTACATCAAGACTCATCGCATGTGATCATTGCAGCTTGAATGCGTTCCTTGAAATTTGTGTCTCGACTTTTCCGACAGCCATTCTTTGTGCACAGTTGAATCCCATTGAATAAGCTTATCAAGTTCTGCAACTGATTGATTTTAACTGATGTTTTGAACTGGTCAAGGAGGTGAAATCAGTTGACTCATCAGCTGAACTGATTTCACTGATTCAGTTGAACTGGTCAGTTGGGTTCTTCATCAGTTGAACACTTCATCAACTGGCCGGACTTCTGAAGGCTCTTCTGCTGAATTTCATATCAACAGGACAATAAGTTAAACTGCTATTGATACTTCAGTTGTACTGATTCAGTTCGATCAATCAGTTGGCACTTTCAGTTTGCATACTTCGATAGCTTCAGTTTTGGCTTGATAACTGACTTGACTGAGGTAAAATCATTTTAAACAAAATAACAAGTTTTGTTAACATTAAAATCAAGATTGTGAACATGAAATATTCCAACACACACACACATATATATATCCATGAAATAAATTGACTTGATCTATATTTATAATGAAAAATAATATTTTTGACATAAAAAATAAAGATTGGGTTGGAGATCTATCTTACAAAATTGACATGTAAAACGATTATAATCTTCTAATATATATATATATATATATATATTATATAATATATATATAGTTATGAAATTATCATCCGTATATTTTGTCTTTGTTACATATTTTCTTTAAACCAAACCGTTCGTATCTGTGTGACGAAAATATGACAGTGTGTGTGCAACATGCTAATTACTAATAAATAATTTGTAATGGCAGGATTCAAACCGGGTCAAATAAAATTACCCGAAGCTTTGAGATTCAAACCCGAAACGCAACCCACCAAAACGACCCAACCCGCTCTACCCATCCGTTCAAATTCAATAAACCCCCTCGAAAACCCTAATTTGAGACCACAGCAGAAAGGCCCGACCATGGGGAAAGTGAAGGGAAAACACAGGCTAGACAAGTACTACCACTTAGCCAAAGAGCACGGATACAGATCACGTGCCGCTTGGAAACTCGTCCAGCTCGAGTCCAAGTTCAGCTTCCTCCGCTCGGCTCGCTCGGTGCTCGACCTCTGCGCCGCGCCGGGGGGATGGATGCAAGTGTGTGTCGAGCGAGTTCCCATCGGGAGCCTCGTTATCGGCGTCGACCTGGATCCTATCCGACCTGTACGTGGCGCTGTGTCATTGCAGGAGGATATTACCCAGCCGAAGTGCCGAGCCGCTGTTAAGCGGATAATGGCTGAGAGTGGATGCCGGGCGTTTGATTTGATTTTACATGATGGATCGCCGAATGTTGGTGGCGCGTGGGCAAAGGAGGCTACTAATCAGAATGCGTTGGTTATTGATTCGGTGAAGCTTGCTGCGGAGTTATTGGCTCCTAAAGGAACATTTGTTACTAAGGTGTGGATTTTACTTTGTACTAGACTGCACCTATTTTTATGCTAAGGAATTGCTATTTTTTCCATGAATTTGTACCTGAGTTTTCTCCAGAAATCAAGGCTTTAGAATCGATGGGTAAAACATTAAGTTGAAATGGATTGTTCTTAGTTAATTTTAATTCAGAGGGCATGACCGCTGCCATAATATTTGGACTCATGTTTAGATTGTGCATATGGAAACCATTGTGGTGCAGGTGCTAAAGGACCCTAAAAGATGGAAATTTTGGCAGTTTTTATTGCTTATTTTGGTTCTGCATTTTAGAATGTTTGTTTGGTGCCTATTTAATAATCATACTATTTTTCATTGATCAATTCCTTAACATTTTGTCAAGAATTTGTGTGAGACGGCAGGTCGTATTTTGTGAGACGAATCTCTTGTTTGGGTCATCCATGAAAAAATATTACTTTTTATGTTAATAGTATTACTTTTTATTGTGAATATCAGTAGGATTGACTCGTCTTACAGATAAAGATTCGTAAGATAAAGATTCGGGAGACCGACTCACAAGAGACCTACTCTAACATTTTTGTTGCTTACGCTCTATTTTTACCATCAGTAATCATGTTGTACCCTCTCTACCTCTATTGGGCTATCTGTGCAGGTAGCCCTGTTTTGAAATAATGAATAAACTGGATATTAGCTTCATTATGTGCTGTTTACTTGTAGGTTTTCAGGTCCCAAGACTACACCGCAGTTCTATATTGTCTTAGACAGGTAACTATTATTTTGTTGGAACAATTCCTATTTTGAAACGAGGCATTTTCTGAGCTCCAAGTCTCTATGCAGCTATTTGAAAAGGTTGAAGTAGACAAACCACAAGCTAGTCGATCGACGTCAGCTGAAATTTATATTATTGGATTGAAGTATAAAGCACCTGCAAAGATTGACCCTCGTCTTCTGGATGTAAAGCATCTATTTCAAGGAGGAAAAGAACCTCCAAAGGTAATTTGACATATCTCAGAACTTCTTTCTTTTTTTTGAATAAAAAACTTCTTTACATCTTCATATGTTCGGGTATGCGTATAATTTTTGTGCCAGATACTCATGTATGTGGAATTGAAATCAACAGGTTGTGGATGTATTAAGAGGAACAAAGCAAAAGCGTCATCGTGATGGGTACTTATTCCAAACAAGCTTTTGGGTCTGCTTATTAAAGAAAAATTAAGCTAATGCCGTATGATTGTGCTACACGCACTGATTTTGTTAGATCATTTTTGTTTTTTTCTCAAAAAAAATGTAGAATATAATAATTCTCAATCCGGTACTGATTATGTTACCTGGTATTTTGTCATGTTTGTACGTATCAAGTCTATTCTTTATGTTATTATTCTTGATTTTTAGGACCACTTCTTGACACGCAGGAGAATTATTTTAACTTTTTTCCATTTCTTTTGTTCCTAAATTTTTGTGTGTTGTTTTTTTCATAGGTATGAGGATGGAGATACAACTCTGAGAAAGCTGTGCTCCGCATCGGAGTTTATTTGGTCCAACTCTCCTCTTGAGATTCTTGGTTCAGTCACTTCTATAACATTTGATGATCCTGCATGTTCACCAGTGAAGGAACATACTTTGACTACAGAGGAGGTATACTGCCTGATTATTTGTGAGATGATTTAATCTTTTAAGACAACAATTACCTGGTATCTTGTTCAATAACTTTCCAGCCTGTATTCTTTAAATTGTGTGACAGGTTAAAGCTCTATGTGATGATCTTCGTGTTCTGGGAAAGCAAGATTTCAAGCATCTTTTAAAGTGAGATTGTAATGAATAGATAACATTTCGGAAATTGGACAACAATTGCGTCCCTTGATAGTTGTTCAATTCCATCAATTGTTCTCTTTTGTCTATCAGGTGGCGTATGCATATCAGAAAGGCATTGTCTCCTTCAGAAAAGAGCACATCTACCACTCCTCCTGAACAGGAAAAAAAGGAAGACGAAGATGAGAGAGTTCTCAATGAAATGGAGGAGCTAACAAATGCCATGGATCGTAAGAAGAAACGAGCAAAGAAACTGCTAGCTAAAAGACAAGCCAAGGTAATATACCTATTGTATAATTTTCCCCCCTTCTTTCTTCTATTCTCTTTTGCGCCATTACATTTTTGCTCTGCACTCACTTTCTTCACACAGCTTTCTTATGCCAGCTTTTGTATTTCCACTCAAATATTTTGATCTTGTTTATATGATATTAAATTCACCATAAACTATGCTGAGGTTGTCTATAGTGTATCCATTGCATCATCTCATAATCATTTTTGTGCAACATGTGTTGCACTTTCACAAGATCTTTACATTCTCCTTGAATATATTATGTCATTTGAATGATTTACCTGTAGTGCTCAAATGTGCTGTTGATTTGGCTGATTTTTATTTCAAAATTTTTAAGGACAAAGCTCGTAAAGCATTGGACAAGCAGACAGATGCAATGGATGATGGTTACATTGATCAGGAGTTGTTTTCTCTGACTTCCATGAAGGTACATTCTACAATTTGTTATTTCAGTACCGTTTTGGGTAGTGATATTGTTTTCCTTGTTTCAGCCTTTGCCTCATCTTTTATTTTATTTCCATACTTTGATATTCTGTTTTTACTTCCTCGCCCTTTAAACAATTGCATATCTTAGTGACACGGTCTCACCCTTTAAAACAATGCATATCTCAGTGACACGGTCAAGCAGTGAATTCAACTCCTTTGCCTCACCCAAAGGGGAAATGAAATGGAAAGAAAATCATGTATGGATTGGATGTGCGATTGAATAGACAAACATTTTATTTTAAATTTTTCCTCAGGGAAAGAAAGATCTCGTGGCTGTTGAAAATAATGAATATGAAGATGATATTGAGGAGGTCAGGAATTCTGAAAGTGAAGAAAGCCGCGATGAAGCTGAAGGGTACACATCCAGTGATGTGGACTCTGAAGAAGATCGTAAACGGTAAGCTTTTTATGTTTCTGTGAACTTGAGCGATTTGACAGAGGTTTTTGTACTTAAATAATTGAATGGATCCATCTTACATTCAGGTACAATGAGCACGTGGACGAATTACTTGATGAAGCATATGAAAGGTTTGTGGCTAAAAAAGAAGGAAGTACAAAACAGAGGAAAAGGTTGAAGCAGACTTACTCAAATGATGACCAACTTTTGAAGGTACTGTCATTATTAGGAAAACTGTAGCACAAAATCTGAGCAGATTTACTCGGCCACAAATAATTGGTGTACTATTACAGGGTGATGATAGCATGGTTCACTCTGATCAAGATTCAGACAATGAAAAGAATGAACGTGAAGCAAATCCACTGGTATTGCCACTGAAGCAATATGTGCCTACTCAAGAAGAAATTGCATCACAATGGTTCAGTCAAGATGTCTTCGTGGATGGAGATGAACTCGAAGAACTGGAGAAGGATGATTCCGAGGATGAAATACCGATAGATAAGTCAATCGAACATCATAGCGTTCCTGGGAAGAAAATTGAAGACTCATTTGAAGAACCCATTGGTCAGACAAAGAGGGGCCGATCCCAGATGACCCAATCATCCAAGTTAGAAGATGGTTTTGAAATAGTTCCTGCTCCAGAAACGGATTCAAGTGATTCATCGTCTGAGGACGACTCAGATAATGATAGCATTGATACAAAAGCAGAAATATTGGCATGCGCGAAAAAAATGCTGACGAAAAAGCAGAGAGAAGACATGCTTGATGACGCATATAACAAATATATGTTTCACGATGAGGGGCTACCTAAGTGGTTCTTGGACGAAGAAAAAAAACATCGCCAACCAATTAAGCCAGTGACAAAAGAGGAAGTAGATGCAATGAAGGCACAGTTTAAAGAAATCGATGCACGTCCTGCTAAGAAGGTGGCACAAGCCAAAGCCCGAAAGAAACGGGCAACCTTTAGACAGCTAGAGAAGGTTCGGAAAAAGGCGAATTCCATATCAGACCAGACAGAAATCTCAGATCGTTCAAAGAGGAAGATGATCGAACAGCTTTACAAGAAAGCGGCACCCAAGAAACCTGAAAAGGAGTACGTCGTGGCTAAGAAAGGGGTCCAAGTGAGGCCTGGTAAAGGGAAAGTACTCGTTGATCCAAGGATGAAAAAGGATGCTAGAAAACATGGAATGAGCAAAAAAGGGCAAGGGAAAGGGAAGAATGGAAAGCAAAAGGGTAAAGGATCCGTAAAAAGTTCTGGAACAGGTAAGGGAAAGGGAGGAAAGAAAGGGGCTAAGTAGAGGGGCCAAAATGAACTTCCAACTAGAAGTTTGAGGTTGAAACATCGATTATTTTTGGGTTTATTCTATGGTCAAATCATTTTATGCAATACTGGGTGTATTTATCCTACGTATTTTCTTGTGAGATTTTAAAATATTTTGCTTCATATAATTAGTAATATGTATTGTAAACTTCATTCGTGAAGCATAGAATGCATCAACAATCAAATGGTGATGAAACTACACGGATGCTCATATTTTTTCAGATTTTTATGGTTAGGTTATTTCCAACTATTAATTCTATTTAAGTGCAAGTTTTGCATTAAAATAGTCGAATTTTTGCATCAAATTAAACATTCAATTTCAACTCATTTATTTTCAAATTTTACACTAAAAAAATGGTCGAAATATTCTTTTTTATTTTACATATATTAATTGTTATATTTAGTATTTATATTTGTATCAGAATTAACATTTTCAATTGTTATCTTTGTATATTTACCAATCATATTATTACATTAAAATTTTTCATATGTATTGAGTTATTATATCATTTATAAATAACTAAACCAAACAATTAATTAAAAGTTTTTAGTTAATATAAATAAATAAATATTATTCAAAAATCTATTTATAAATTTATTTGATTAAATATTTTAAAATTTTATGTTTAGATATCTCATTATTAAAACAATAAAATAAATATTTTATTATAATTTACATAATATTTATACTTAAAAATAAATAATAAAATTAATACATATTTATAATAATTAAAACAAAAAAATTAAAAATAAGTGCCTCTGGGCCAAATGTGGAGGCCAAAATAGCACAACCTCCATTAGAGCCAATCTTTGCGCACCATTTTGGTGCAAAGTGTAGAGATGCCCTTGGTTAGTTCTTGAAGTGCTGAATGGTATTCCACGTTAAGAATTATGTGGTAATGGATTTGAAGTTTTTAGCTTTCATCAGTTTTTTTAATATTTGCTTCAAATTTATAAGCACAATTATTACCCAATTAATTTTTTCCAATTACTTTATCGATCAAAGTATATATTATCCCAAATAATCATTGAGATTACTTATTACATTTGGTTTATAATACATTTGTTTATGACAGAAATGTTGTCATATCGCTTATATTTTAAATCAGTAGATATTAACCCATTCTGTTAATCAATTTGTAATTCAATGCTCAAACTGATCATACGAGGGAAAAAAAAGTCGAGAAATTACAACAGGTCCATAGATTTTTTGTAAAAATTACGTTACACTAGGGTATCCAGGTACTCGCTTATGGTTGTGTACTGGATATTTGGATACAACTGCGACCCTTCCACGTTTCCAGACGAGTTTATGTCGAAGTATGTTTGATCTCCCTTAACAAATACAGAGTATATGAAAACCAACTCCATGTTGTCCGGGTATGGTGTTTCTGAAACACAATGTAAGATGGTAAACAAAATCACTTAGAATATGGATGAAAGTCGTAGATAAATATATTAGGCAAGAAAAAAAGAGAGAAATTCATAAGCCGGGGTTGGATTTGAGTTTTGACAAGAAGCGAAGCCAGCAGAATCATTATATCATTATATTGCACAACACAAAAGATTCAACTCAACACAGCAAGGCAATAAGGTTCCATACTTAAAAGAAAGAAGTGAAATCATGGTACATTTTCTTGAGAAGCTCAACAGATAGCAAGGCAATAAGGTTCCATACCGTGAATTTTCTTGAGAAGCTCTTCCTTTGTGATGCAAATCCTCTCAAGTTTTGTCCCAATTTTATCCTCCCAGATATCAATGAGCTCATTCATGGAAAGAGTATTTCCAGGTGGTCTCAGGTATAGCACCTTGTTCAAGGTCCGTGGATCATCCACCGTGCTTATAGTGAAGGCAGCAACATCCTTTTCCTTCATGAATACACCTGTGAAAACAAGAAAAGAAAATGATTTTTGGGTGATTTTTAGTAAAAACGTAATTTCTGCCCCAGTTTCCAATCGCTTCCCTCAACTAAGTAGAACCAAGGCTGTCACGACCAACTGTACATTCATTGTCAACTAACAGATGAACAGTAGCTGATCCTGAGCCAGTCCACGCGATGCAAGAGGAATTACGCATTGATTTTCTATTTCATTTCCAGAAAACAAGCTAAATTCAGTGAAGAAGAGGTTTAACAGTGAAACCTTTAACATTTCCATCTCCGAATACACTAACTCTATCTCTTGGTGGTAATTTCAAGCCAGGCTGAATGACGGAAGGGAGCAAGTAGCTCATGTAAAAGTTGCAGCAAATGTAGGTGTATGGAATGGCTTCTGCTTCTACAAGACGCCTTATTTCAGATTTCCTCAAATAAAATCCATGATCCAGGTCAGACACACGCATTTTGTCAGGATCCGCTCCAAATTCAGACGGAAAAAACCTCTGCACCATCCCGAATTGCCATTAAAACAGAGTACACCCCACCCATAACAGGACATTTAATAATTTTTCCGGAAAAACAAAATTCACCAACCTATCACACTCTATTTCATCAGTTTAGTTGCATTCACCAAGTCCCCTGGACAGGAAACTAAAAAGAAAACCAGTTTCCATCAAATTTGCTTTCCTTTTCGCTATATTTTAAAAGTATTATCCACAAAATCTTGAAATGAATGGATGAAAGGTTGAAACACAGAGATAACAAATTTATCTACTTAGTATTAAAAAAACAATAAGCTTAGTCATCTCTGCAAGTAAAGTTCTAAATTACAATCTTGTGCAATCACATTTTTATGCATACTCACATTCATAGCTACATCAAATTAATTAAAATTATTGTCAAAGAAGTGAAATGAAAATAAATAAATAAATAAAAAATACTTTGATGCAGCCGGCGCGTCTGATTGCGGAAATAAGAGGCTTCTGATCTAGTACTTGCTTCGAAGAAACGGCACAAATTACAATATCCACTTGCTTCAAAGCTTCCACTAAACTAATTTCATCTTGCAATGAACCCTATGTGCAAAACAATCAAATCAACAATCAGATGCAAACATTTTGAGGGAAAAAAAACAAAAATTTACTGTTTAGCAGGCATGCCTTGAAGATTTGGAGACCAGCATCGGAAAGGAAACGAATTTTTCGAACTTTGTCCTGATCAGAAAACGCAGAATCTCTGACGAGTCCGAATGTTTGATACGATGCGCTTAAACTGGCTTTCGCGAGCTCGAATCCTAGGTTTCCGGTCGCGCCGATCACCAGTATTTTGCTTTTCGCCATTGATTTTTTTCACCAGATTCAACCAGAGCTCAAAGCTTGAAATATTAATACGTGTCTATTTGACCATGGTGAATTAATTGGATTGGATTTATAGAGACCATCATCAAATCTAATTATAACAAATCTATTTTTTCTAATAAAATGAAAATGATTTTTTTAATATAAAATAAATTGTGAAATTAAATTTATTATCTTTTATATAATTTTAATTATGGGGTAATATATCGAACTTAAGGCAAAAACTTGTGTGAAACGGCTTTATAGGTCGTATTTTGTGAGACAAATATCTTATTTGAGCCATATATAAAAAATTATTACTTTTTATGCTAAGATTGTTATTTTTTACTGTGAATATCGGTAGATTGACTCTTCTCACATATAAAGATTCGTGAGACCGTCTCACAAGAGACCTATTCCGAACTTAAATAGTAGGTTTTAAATTCTCAAGTTGAAAATAAATTTCAAATGAAAGAATTTTTATTATTTTCAAATAATTATAAATATATTAACTCGGATACTCGGATCGAAGTCAAATATATATCTTACTAAGAGATATTTACCCACAAATTGTTAACAACTGACAACAACTAATTATTAGAGAACTATATAATTAAAGACAATTTTTTTATTCGCGTATTTTATAATAATAATATATTTGACACTTATATCTCTTCTTAATTTTTGTATTAATTTCTATTCATTTTCATTTGAGCCTATTGATTTTAAAATGCAATGAAATTCGATATTAATTATTATTATAAGTGTAACTATACTTTTATATAATGAAATGAAAACAATATTTTTAATGTAAGAAAAATCTCCGACCCAACTCAACTCAAATAAAAGGTAAAAATTTGTGTGAGACGGTTTCACATGTCGTATATTGTGAGATGAATATTTTATTTGGGTCATTCATGAAAAAATATTACCTTTTATGTTAAGAATGTTATTTTTATTGTGAATATCGGTAGGGTTGATTCGTCTAACAGATAAAGATTCATGAGACCGTCTCACAAGAGACCTACTAAAAAAAATATCATTTTTTGTTCACAGTATTACATTTCAGTCTCATGTTGATCTTATAAAAATTCTTACTATCTGTCATGTTATTTTAATTTTATGAAATATTATAAAGAGATCAAAATTTTCGAAATAAAATATGTACATTTTTAACGGTCACATTAAACAGTAACACCTTTTTCCAAATTTAAATTTGAAATCAAACACAACAAAAAACTCAACGGCCAAAAAGGAAAAAAAGAAAAGAAAAGAGAGAAGGATAATTCCTTTAAACCCTCCTCCGTTTTTCCAATCAACACATTCATTGCCGGAATACATTTCAGATCAAGAAGAGGAAACCCTTTTCCTTCGCCCTTTGTTCGGCCTCCCCGTTTCTTCAAGGTTTTCTTTTCTTCTCTTTTTTCTGCCGGTCTTTGTTTCTTCTGATTTTATTATACTGTGTTGATTCCAAATTATTCATTCTGTTGTTGAAGATATCGAGCGTTGATGATGATGGAGTTTTGTTTTGTTTTTTTTATCCCAATTGATATATTTGTGACACTATCATCTGTGATATGATAGCTGTACAATAATCGATTGGTTTTAGTAATGTGAAAAATTCTTTTCACTGTGCTGTTACATTTACTGTGTTTAGATTTTGAAGAAGTGGTAGGTTGCTTTGGATTTATTTTCAGACTTGTACGGATTTATTTGCATAGATTCTCTTTTACATGATTAAATTTTCTCTGTCTCACGAGGGGTGTGTGAGGGTTTTTGTTGGATTTGTCTATGATTGGCATATGATTTTTTTTTAATGTGTGTTTCTTATCATATGATTGGATTTTGTTTATGTCACGAGGGCTGATTTTGTTTTTATTTGATTGTTGGTATTGCAAGACTCTGCGCCAAGATGAACGATCTTATGACAAAATCGTTTCTAAGTTATGTTGATCTCAAGAAACAGGCGATGAAGGATCTCGAGGCAGGGCCAGATATTGAAATGGGGCAGCTCAACCCTGAAGATGAAAATAATCTATCGAAATTTTTCGAAGAAGTGGGCACTATCAAGGCTGATATGGAAGAGATCACCAATCTGCTTCTTGATCTTCAAGACCTCAATGAAGGGACAAAATCCTCTCAAAGTTCCAAGGTTCTTCGAGGATTAAGGGACCAGTTAAATTCTGATATGGTCACCGTTCTTAGAAAGGCTAAAATCATCAAAACAAGATTGGAAGTACTGGACAAGTCCAATGTGGCTAATCGTAGCATCTCTGCTGCGTATGGAGAAGGAAGCCCAATAGATCGCACAAGAATTTCAGTGACTCATGGACTTAGAGTCAAGTTGAAAGATATGATGAATGATTTTCAGTGTTTGAGGGAAAAAATTGTTTCCGATCACAAAGAAGGGGGCTCAAGAGGAGGTACTATAGTGCCACGGGGGAACAACCGAGTGAGGCAGTGGTTGAAAAGATGATATCGGGCGGTGGGCTCGAAGGGCTTTTCGAGGGGAAGGGAGATTTAATGTTGGAGAACCATGAAAGGCATGAGGCAGTGAGGGAAATACAGAGAAGCTTGGTTGAACTACATCAAGTGTTTCTTGATATGGCTGTTATGGTTGAAACACAGGGAGAACAAATGAATAATATTGAACAAAATGTGGTGAATGCTGGAGCGTATATCAGTGGTGGTACAAAAGAGCTTGACCGTGCTAAACAAATGAAGAACAAGAGGACTTGGGCCTTTTGGGTCGGTATAGTGGTGCTTGTGTTCATATTGATATGCCTTATTGCAGTTTTATTCTGAAAACTCTGAACGACAAACTTCTCAAGATTTATGATGATGGTTATTAATGATCATTTGTTTCAAATAAGGTAATGGTTTAATTGTTTATTTGGAGTGCAATAGGCTTAAGGATATTCTAGTATCATTGCTTGATCGCATTTGAGCAATATGTTGAGTTAAATACGTTTGTGGTTTGTGATGTGCTAATTCTCACTATTCTTTGATTGTTGTCTTGTGAAGAAAGTGCTTGTTAAGAGATTAGGACATTTTTTGGTTTTCGGCCCTGAAGTCTGGACTAATATTCTGCTGAGTAAAAGGCAGATGGCGAGTATCCACTTTAACACATTACATACTTTAATTGCACTTTATAAAATCTGTACAGCAATCGGTGGGAGTTTTGGTGGAATTCTACACCATGCTAGCAAATATATAGGACTGCAAGTGATCTGAGCCTCTTGTGCTAGTTCACAAGCACCTTGATCAAAGCTCGACTTGAAATTGGTTTTAATTGGATTCAAGTAATCTGGTTATCATTCATAGTCGAATTGTATCATACTAGCATTGTTGTACCACACTCGAGTAATTTATTCATGGATGCTATCATGCCAGTATGAACATGGTCCATCATTGATGATGACCGGATGAATCGGGTGCGAGCTTAGTGGACGATTACACCGAGTCGGGTTGATGAGCTGGAGATGGTTGCCCGGGCACCTGGACCTGCACTCTCAAGGGAGAAATAACGTTAAGGGGCGCTGGAAGTGCCCACTTCCTAATTATGGCAAGATGGTTGCGCCCACACCTTACTTTCTAACAACTTCTCTGACACGCCAAATTACTGTGATTTGACAGTAATGATTACCAAATATAAGGTATCCATACTTGTGCACTCGAGTGCGGTACTACTATCGAGGTAGCCCGAGTAGAAAGCCATCACCGATGATTGGTCCAAGACTTCTCCTAACCTGATCCATGATCAGGTTTGCTCAAACTTTAAACATTCATTCATTCACTTACATATTGCCTACAACATTTACTACAAGATTCTCTAAAAAATCTTCCGGCGCCCTTAACGTTCTTTCTCCCTTGAGAGTGCAGGTCCAGGTGCCCGGGCAACAACCATGTGCAGCTCATCAACCCGACCCGGTATAATCGTCCACTACTTATGTTAAAACTATTTTAGGACGTTAGCTTTATCTTAGAGAGTGTTGCTATGATTAATTATTCAAATATTGAGGGCGATAGATCAATTGATGTAATTTTAATTTTATAGGCATGTAATTATTATTTTTTGGCTAGGACTAGCATAATGATATAAATAACATAATCGAATGGCTGACACTTGGTTCTTAATGCTATAGGCTGGTAGGCATATTTGTTCATCTCTCCATATTGTATGGTAAAGGCTCATTTAGTCATTTATTCACTCAATAATTGCGCACTGTGAAAATAAGGATGTGAGTATGAATGCAAATTGTATAGACTAAATGTATAATAAGTTGCATGTTTGATTCGACGCGGACGCAAGTTCTCGAGCACAAAGGCGAATCATAGGTTCAAGTGAGGGTGTTGAAACTCGAATTCTATGAAAAATCAAGCACGAAAAAAGATAAATTGTTTTTCATTGAGAGGCATGATGTCTTCCTCCTGCAACCTCAGATTCCAATTTAATTGATACAAGGGTTCAGTTAAGTGTTTCTAAGTGTTATCAAACTTTTTACTTGATTCTAAAAAGGAAAAGGGAGTCAGAATTTTTTTGTGGTGATAATTGATGGCATCAACATTTTCCTCTTGCTGGGAAAAAAGTGACTAGTTAGTTTTGCCTTTCTTGAAGTTCATCATTGAATTATGATGCTCAAAAGACTGCAACTCGTACCGTTTTGTCAACCATTTACATCATTGCTTGGAAACTAGTCCTGGTATTCATGATGGTTTCCAAGATTCCTTGAACCTCGTCATCACCTCCTAGAAACATAACTATTTGATGTCATTAATGTTTAAAGTTTTTGGGCTGGTGGAGCTTTTACTTGGATCTTGACTGTTTTAGAGTGTCAGAATTTACAATTTCGAAAAATTGTGCGTATAATTCGAATGAAATTCCTTGTAAAGATGCTAGATATTTTATTAAATGATATTATGAAGTCCTGATAAAATGACAGGTCTCGTTCTAATCTTGCGATAGTAAACATCTACAGGTTGGCTCTTGTCTTCTTATCTTCCATAAATTGCTTTCAGATTTAATATTGTGGATAACTTGTGCAATCTGATGATGATGTTTCGCTTATTTGTTATCTGCTGCATCTATCAGTGTTAATATTTTGGGGGCTGATTTGCAAATTTGGGGAGTGTGTGTGAGTGAAAGCAGATGCAAATTGACAGGGATGATTAATAGTAAATTTTGGCTACTTTCTCATTATCTTTTGCTCATAATTGCCATCATGCATATTTCTCGACTGCTAGTATACACAAGATACACAAGGCATGTATTTCTCTGGATAACCAAAAGAGATCGTCATGGTAGGAATCAGGGTTCTGGCTGGGGCTCGAGCTCGAGCTCGGGACGTCTCGTTAGTAGTGGTAACTCACATCTCCTGTTTCACATGGCTGGCATCGATGAAACCTGCAAAATTATTTATAGTTTCAATATTCAAATTTTACGTAAAAACGAAAACCTGATTTGGGTCTTAGAATTAGAACATTATCTTTAATTCTGTGGTATAAATTTTGAGAATATTTATGGTTGATGCAGGAGTTAGTTGGCCACAATGTGTCAATTCTGTATCAAAACTCTTGCCGGAACTGCTTGTATATTTTACATCATTGTGTTTGTGAATTATTGACATTGAAAAGCCAGGTGTCTTTGATCATTGATTCATTTAATGTGGTAGACAAAAGGCAAACCACCTAATACACTACTTTATTCATGAGGACCACCTGAGGGGGAATGGCATTTTTAATAACGTATATTTCACTGTTTTTTTAGGTTTCAAGAAAAAATGAAAAAAAAAAAAACGAAAAGAACGCATAATATAATGCGATTATATCCTTAAATTTGTGGGATTTTCTGTTTCTTTAAATTATGAAAAAAACAGTGGTCAAAGTCTGAATGAACTCCGAAGAATACCTGAAAACGGCTGAGAAACAAATGATTTTGACCTTCCTTGTTGGTATTCCATACCGTACAGATTTTGTAACTCGGCAGCCCAAGTTAACGGCTGAATTTGCTGCATGTTGAAGTTGGTTTTTAGGAAATATGCTTAAAAAATTATCTACAACCAAGAATTAGATGGAAAAATACTTACATTCAAATAGGATGAGTCGAAAAGGGTATCCGGAATTGATACAGGAGCACTGATCGTTCTCCGAAGTGTGGCATCCGGGGGATTTGCTCCCATTTCTAGGCCACAACTTGAAACTCCTTGTCCTAATCCATTGAACTGAAGATGAGTAGGATTGACAGATTCCGACGATGACCCAATTGCCGGAATGCTAGATGCACAAACCTGAAACATCTGTTTCATCCAAATAATGCATGTCAAAATCGCTCGTCAGACGACTTAAGGGGTATGTATAGGATCGGAAAGCATGCTCTATACCTCTTTAGCTAAATAGTTATCAGTTTCAAAATCCAATCTTGGATTCATCACCGCCAGTTTCATGGATAAGAACTGTCATAATATCGACTGATTAAATTCATCTTTAGAGGCGCAAATAATTGGTAAATTTGGTAAAAAATGGCTCTGGTTTTATGTACCTCTACTTGTCTCTGAAGGGATTGGACATAGTTGATTATCTCGTCCAGCATCCCGGCTTTCCCAGTGATCTTGTTGCATCCCGGAACTAAATCTTGTAGGTACTTCATTCTTTCACTGATTTTTTCCCTCCGAACCTGCCAGCATTATGTAAAAATCCATCAAGACTAATTCTTACAGGTGACAGGTTGAAAAAGAAGAAGCTATTACTGGGTTTTCTGGCAGAGGAATCTCCACTCGAAAGCCCGATAAATAGGGTCTTAGTGTTCTTACCCTTTCCGCCAAGCTGTGGCTGTCCGTGGCTTGCCCACGTCGAGCTCGAACATGTATATAATCTGGCTTTGGAGCCTCGGAAGGCTTCGAATTTTCCTTTAAATTTTCGTCAGAAGTTACTTTGTTGTTATTGTCGTTGACAGTAGTGATGGTGCTCTTGCTGTTGCTGTTTTGTTCTGTGATCTTCGTGTCCTCTTCTACACACCCCTTCGTCTTTTTGTCCTGGGATTTTTCTTCCGCTGCTACCTGAATATATCCCAAAAACCCATATTTCATATCCCAAATTTACATCATAACACTCTCAAATTATATGAAGATTACGAATAAAAACTTAGATCTTTTAACCATCATCCCCTGCAGCTATAGAATTAAACTACGAACTCACCTCAGTACTATGATTTTTATCAGCCTTTCTCTTCTTGAAACTCTCTTTTCCGGTGGCAGAGCTCAAAGCAGCCTCCTTTCCTTTGCCACCACTAGCCGCCACCGCCGGCGGGCAGCTAGCAGTCCTTGGAAGAGCGCAACTCATTTCAAACTCGGACCCATTCCCATAATTCAAACCATTCCACCCCTCTTCGAAACCCGGGTCGGGCTTCATTGGTCTGCCCATCAGCAGCTCACCAAAACCTTGATCGTCATTTCCCATCAAGAAAGCACCATCAAAATGCTCGTTCTCGTTGAAATAAGTAAAGGGATGATGTTGGATCAAGTTCTCTTGCTGCCAACTGAGACGTGCCCGTTGCCGCTCGAGCACACTCATTTCTGCATTCCCAGAAAACATTTCCGATGAATTTTCGCAAGACCCTTTTCAAGAATTCAGCAGATAAAGAGTAGAAAAAGGATAGATAGTGCAAAGTGTGCGTTAAGTCCAACTTCAAGCACTTTTCTTGGCCTAATAAACGAGTAATTCACATCAAGTGTACGTTTTCTTGTTCTGTGGAAGTAGTGGCCAAGTTTCGAACTTTATTTGGAGTGGAGAGAATCGAAAAGTTTTGGGAAAAAATGGTAATTTTAAGGATTATAAGGATTGAGGAAATGTAGGGTATAAATATACTTTTGGGGAAAGAATTGCCGGGAAAATCTGAAAAAGAGAGCCGGAAAAAATAAGAGAGACTCGAATTTGGTGTGGGGAAAATGGAAAATTATTAAACGGAGCTATGGTCAGAGGCCATGGTGTGTGGGCCCATTAAGCATAACTAGCCACGTGGTCGTGTCTGAGGGGCCAGGCCCAAATTTGTTTTGGGCCTTTATTTTATTAGATATTAGGTGGATTTTTACCTCATCTATCCATTTATGTTTCCATTTTGTGATATATTTGTATGATTTATTTATTATATTTATTTATTACTATTAAATTAAGCCAAAGACTTTTATACTAACATAATTTGGTGTGATTCTGTTGCACCAATTGATTTTTACGAAAATATTCTCATCATTTTGGAAAAATACTAACTTTTCATTTAATATACATTTTATAATTTTAAAAAACTCACACATTATCTCCTACGAATTACATCTATAATATAGTTGTATTTAGGGATATAATCAAGCAAGTCTAGCCGAACTCATGAATGTTTGATTTTGAATCATTTACAATTTAAAAAGATATCGATCTTTATTTGATGAATATATTCATATCTCACGAGCTTTATCGAGACTAAAACAACTTAATAAATATAAGTGAAAATTTTAAATATTCATTAAACTCATTAAAAACTAAATTATACATTTATAGAAAAATATAAATTTCTAATTAAAATCTATAATTTTATTCGAATAAATTAATTTAGTATATTTTTCTACATTTTTCATAAGTAAATGTAAAATCTATAAAGCAAGTATAAAAAAATATTATTTTTCATCTACAAATATTTGACTTATGAGCCTACCAACGAACATGTTCACGAGTTAACGAGACGAATATTGTAAAATTTAATCTTATTTCATTTATCTTAATGAGCCTCATTAAACGAGCTCAATCGAGTTTCAAATAGCTTACGAGCTGCTTAGTTCATGTACGTCCCTAGTTGTGTCATTGTTGTTCAAATAATAACTGAAACTATAGCAAAATAATTATAAATCGCAACTCGTAATATAAAGAAAAATGGAGTAGATATCTTGTGAGATGGTCTCGCGAATCTTTATATATCAGACGGGTCAAATCTATCGATATTCATAATAAAAAGTAATACTCTTAGTATAAAAAGTAATATTTTTTCATTGATAATCCAAATAAGAGACATGTCTCACAAAATACGACCCTTGAGACCGTCTCACATAAGTTTTTTCTACGAAAATGAGCTTGGGGACTGAAAGATGCTTAGGGCATTCGACTGGTGGACCACGGGGTAGTTTCTACACATTCCTTGTCATGGGACAAGAATGATCCAGTGTAGATATCGTTTCTTTTTTAATTAATTAGTTTATTTATTTTTATATGTCAATCACCTTTTAAATGGAAGATTACTCCTAATATTATATATATTTTTAGTTGTGATTAATCCTAATATCAAATGTTTCGATGTTTTCTATTTGGATTGCCTTTTAATTCTATATCCTAATTTCATGTATTTAGTTAAAATTGATGTAAATGAATGGCTTGACTTAATATAAAAACATATCACAAAAACTCATATGAGACCATCTCACAGTTCAATTCCGTGAGACGAATATCCGATCACATCCGACCTGACTAATGAAAAATATTAATTTTTTATGCCGAGAATATTATTTTTCATTACAGATATGAATCGAGTCGTTTCGTCTCATATATAAATATTCGTAAAACGATATATACTCAAAAAGTTACTTTACAAGTTGTAATTGATATATCTAAACATGGGAGGACTAAGCTGACTTAAGCAACAAATTAAATATCCTAGGTTAAGAAAAAGACGTTTCTTAAGCTGTCATAAGGATAATATGCAATTTATATATGAGTAGGTCTCTTGTGAGACGGTCTCACAAATCTTTATCAGTGAGACGGGTCAACCCTACTGATATTCACAATAAAAAGTAATACTTTTAGCATAAAAAATAATAATTTTTCATGGATGACCCAAATAAAAGATCTGTCTCACAAAATACGACCCGTGAAATCGTTTCACACAAGTTTTTGCCTTATCTGTTGAATATCCATGATGATAGTAATTTCTTTTTTCTTGTTAATTATTAATGATTATGTCATAAAAATTACAAGTTGTTTTTACAATTTATTATAATTCTCGTAAATTTCATTTTAAGCAGTAACTAACAAATGAGATAAAGTTACCGACGATGTAATATTATGAATTATTATCGTGACATTGACATAACATATTATAAAATAAGTAGATCTTTTGTAAAACAGTCTGACGAGTCTATATTCGTAATATGAATCGATCTGATTCATAATTATAATGAAAAATAAGACTTTTACAATAAAATATAATATATATTTTACTTCATGTCTCACAAAATTGAATCTTAGCACGAAAGTAAATGATTGATTGTTTGTACATTTCTAAAGATGGCAATTAAAGTCGCATGAAAGATACTAAGTATAATGTGCCTTATGGTTTAGAAAATTTCCTAGTAAATTTATGTGACTTGACATCGAACCAAAACTGTTCAAAATATTTTACACAACTTGAATTTATAAGTTACATCATTGCTATATCATCTTTTTCGATCGCGCCTTTGTCAAAGTTGGTCTTAGTCTTGTAAATATGTTTTTTTTTTAGTTTTTATTCGTATTTAGTCGGAATATTGACATGACGCCGTAGAATATCGTCTGACCGTGATACTAAATAACGATTAGTTAGACTCGATTCAGATAATAATAATTTAACTTTTTGAAAATATAGGAAAATGATTGGCAAACAATTATACATGACCCTATGCAAAAAAGAAATGTCGGACGTTGTAATTTCCATCAATTTCTTGAATTAAATTTATATGTGGGCTACAGAAAATTCAGTAGGAAAACTAATATCTCTGTGCCACTAGTTTTATTCTATTATTTTTCTATGTTCAAATTCTTCCCATCTTCGTGCATTTTTTGACCCGAAATCCATGTACAATGAACTCATCGCAAGTTCCATATATGCCACATTATTATATTATTGTTTAAATTAATTATAATTTTTTTAAAAAAAAAAAAAAATCACAACCCTACTCCACCACCCCTAATTGATACGTCTTTTCATCTACTTTATCAGTAATGAAAATTTTCCTTTATTTAATTATAAGAGATTGTGTTTGAATGGAAATATTAGGATTCGAGAAATTATTTGAACTTAAATTTGGAGTGAGGGATGAATTTAATCCACCACAATGACTCAAAAAAGGCAAAAACTTGTGTGAAACGATCTCACAGATCGTATTTTGTGAGACATATATCTTATTTGGGTCATTCATGAAAGTATTACTTTTTATGCTAAGAGTATTACTTTTTATCGTGAATATCGGTGGAGTTGACCCGTTTCACAGATAAAGATTCGTGATATCATCTCGCAAGAGACCTACTCCTCAAAAAATAACTATTTGATTTAAAATTCATTGTCAAGTGGATTTACCTAAACAAACAACTAAATTTGTTATTATAAATTTGAAATTCCTAACTTCCGATCAATTAATCCAAATACAACATGGATGTACAATCCTAATCAAATCCTACACACACATATATGTTACAATTTTTGGAGTAATAATTATTTTAATCCAAATATAAAAAGTGAGAAAAAAGATTTTGTTATTGTTTTTCCGACTTAAATATTGCACATGTATTTGATTTGGATGTAAAAAGTTGATTTGAATGATAAATTTCAAATGAAAATTATTTTATTTTTATTTGTTTTTTCAATACACCACAATTATTTTTAAAAATACAGAACTTGATATGTATTGTATCTAAAATTCAGTTAGATCAAAAATTTAAAGCAGTTATCTTAAATTCATCTATCTAAATGCAATCAAGTATTTAGTGGAAGTTAGATCTTGTTTTTTAATTTGGGGCTTGGTGGGAGTATTATTATATTACACAAGATTATATATCTTATAAAACGGTCTCACGGAACTATTTCTGTGAGGTGGATGTCGAGTCGATCCATATTTAGATTGAAAAGTAATAGTTTTAGCATAAAAATAATATTTTTTTATTGATAGGATCGGATAAGAGATCCGTCTCATGAAATTGACACGTGAGACGATATATATATATATATATATATATATATATATGCACTGATATACATAAATTATATTTGTATAATTATATTGGTTCATGCAAAAGCTTCGAGAAATATCAGTCCTTTCATTTATTGCAGGTAATAATATATTAATTATAATATGTAAAAGAAAAACGGAATGCCAACAATTGATAATGTTACTTTATTTGCGATTCTCCTATCTTATCGTCTTGGGATAAAATCATACAATGAAGGGCAGTAGTCTATTAAAATAATAAGCAAATAAAAAAAAAGGTGATGGCATTGCTGGAAAACAAGGGAAATTTAGGGTACATAACTTTGCGTGAGACGGTCTCATGAATAGTATTTTGTGAGATAGATATCTTATTTGATTCAACCGTGAAAAATATTACTTGTTATGCTAAGAATATTACTTTTTATTGTGAATATCGGTAGGATTTACTCGTCTCACATATGAAAATTTGTGAGACAATATCACAAAAGATCTACTTAATTTAGGGATATACTAAATATTAATAAATACATTTTCTATGACTTAATTTACATTCACAGTGAAATATTTCATCTATATAAAATAAAATTACTTGTTTTTTTATTTTTGATAATTTTAATCATTTTTTATCGAAAATATTGATGTGACAATGCATAAACGAAAATCAAATAAAAAACAGACAAACGAACTAAAATTAAAATTTCACGTATCCAAACTTTATCATCGTGCTTTTCATCATTTCCAATCATTCAAGTAAAGTAAAAAGCCCAAAATTTCATGTGCTTTTATATTTTAATAAATAAATTGGTTTGGTAGTTATGTTAATCTATCTGGAAACCTGCATTCTTTTGGGGTTTCTTTCCATTTATAGATCAAATCTGCCAACCTATTTTATTACCCAATTGAATGGATGCTTTTGATTGTTATTTTGGATCTATTTATTTAAAAAAAATGTGATTTTTATATTATCTTTTAATATAATTTTTTTTTAAAAAGAAATGGATTCCCAGGTTAAGTATGGGCACTGAAATCAATTTTTAAATCAAGGTGGAAACTGGACAAGTATTTAATCACGGTGCGTGAATCCATTGGATACATAGTATTGACTAGTCGGTTCTGTCCCAACCAAGACACATAATGCTTTTTTTTTTTTCATGTAAATTAAAATTCGAGAAAATTGTAATTTTTGTCCTCTGTTTTTTTGATCTTTTGTTTTTTTATGATATATGCTGTCAAATTATAGTTTTAGTCGTATTTTTTTTTTCAATTTTTTGATAATTTTAACTATTTTTTAGCAGAAGTGATAATATGGTAATGCACACGTCACCGTCATGACTGCATCAGAGCCAAATCAAAATCATGTCGGAAGAGGACTATATTTTTTTTGTAAAAAAACTAATTGATTAAGACTAAATTTGAAAATACAGAAGATCAAAATCTAAAAAAACAATTATATATGACTAAAATTATAATTTTCTCTTAAATTTTTCATAGTAAAAAAAACATGGATACATATTTTTGTGTCATTCATGAAAAGATTAATTACTCCTCGTAACAAATCAAGAATAATTATATAATTTGAAAATACCAATTTTCACCATTAAGCTTTTGCTTTTAATTAATGTTTATCAAAATTATTATTTTTTTTTAAAACAAGAAAATTACTTGTACCAATAAAATATGATAAAAAAAAATTTGTTGGGATAGACAGAATATGGGGTGAAGGATATAAAAACGAAGGGAATCTCTTCTTAGGCTTCAGTGTTGAGCTACGTACACCGTTATTTCCAAGATTCAGCCGAATGCAACCTCAATACCAATTATTGAATTCAAGTTGACGATTTGATTTATATATTTTTTAGATTTAGATTTAATCTTAATAGTAGGTCTGTTGTGAGATGGTTTCAAGAATCTTTATCCGTGAGACAGGTCAACCATACCGATATTCACAATAAAAAATAATATTCTTAACATAAAAAGTAATACTTTTTTCATGAATGACCCAAATAAGATATCCGTGTTGGGAAAAACCCATAAACTACAGAATCCATCACGTCAAATCATTAAGAATTTGACTGAAAACTTAAGCGGAAGTGTAAATGAAGCCATAATCCTAAATTCTATAGAACGCGTCTTGATCTTCAAGATCTACGCGCTCTTTCCTTGAGGGAATCCTTTAGTTTCTCTTCAGAACTATTTTCTTAATAGTGGAGAGAATAGTGAAAGTGATAACGCGAGATCTGGGACCATGACCCATATTTATAGATAATGTTTATCAATATCTTCTGATATTTCTGTTTTAGCCCATCATAAAAACAGAAATTACACTTATGTCTCTACACATTAAAGACCCACAACCCATTAGATACACTAAAGCCCAATAACCTCGAAACATTAACTGATCACTTTATTTTGAGCTTAACTTAATAGACAACCAACAACACATAATTATTCACATATAAGCCCATATAAATAAATTGATCCAACAATTCATCTCACAAAATACGACCCGTGAGACCATCTCACACAAGTTTTTGACTAATCTCTTAATTATACGAAGGTAAAATGATTCAACCAAAATGTGTAAAATACAGTTCATTTGTTTGTTGTCGCTTTTAGATTTCATACACACACACACACACACATATATATATATATATATATATATATATATATATATATTCGAGTTTGAGTTTGAGAATTCGAGCTTAAGATTTCATTATATTTCTACCATTTAGTACTCTTTTGGTAGTAAAATTGTAGGATTTTGTGGAAATTCATATATTAAACGAGTAAATGGAAAGGAAATTTTATATGTGGCGTCTCGCCCTTGTTTTATGTAAAATTTGTTCTAAGGGATTTTTTTTAATATATATATATATATATATATATAAACTTAAAAATTAATGTTTAATTAACTTATAGGCGTCCAGCGTTTATATTTCTCATATTTAAATAAGTCCCCAGGTGTACGTAAATGATTTTAGTTGTCCAAAGTATTAAATGACAAGTGAAAGCACTACAATGAATGGAATATATATATATATTTTTCTCTGAGGATATAGTAAATAAAAATTTAAAATATTAAATTTCGAATCCAAAGATATTTATAATAATTAATTTGGAAAAAAAAATATATAACAGAATGTGGGAAAATTCATCTAAAAAGCCACTTGATAAATTTATAGACACAAAAACCTAATATACATCTCATTTAAATTATTTATGTGATTTTTTTATTGATATCTTAAATTAAATTGTTAAATATCTTTTCTTCATAATTAAAATAACTTAATTTTATACGAATTAATTTACAATATTTTTATTTTAGTGATTATATAAAAAAAATCATATTTTGTACGTTAAATTTATTGTTTATTGTCAGTATAATTAAACTTTTAAATATTGTTAATTTGTTATATTATGACATAATTAGGATATTTGTTTGCTTACTTTTTATCTTGACATTATTATAATTATTCTAAAATATATTTAATGAGGTTAGACATATTTTTGACTGAAAATTGATAAAATTTCGGAAATATGAATTTTAAAAAATTTAGTAAGAAAATCCTAGATTTTATCCAATCGGGCTTTTTGATATTAAACTTATTAGTGGGTAGTTTTTCTTTTATATGCAAAAATTATCATATCACATATCAATTTCGTGAGAGAAATCTCCTATCTAACCCGATCCATGAAATATATATGTGTATATAACATAGTAACTCTCCTTATAGACGATCTTATGGATGTATATCCATAAGATGAGTCGAAATTGTTCATATCTGAATGAAAAGTGATATTTTTAACATACATAGTAATAATATTTCATGGATCGGGTTAGATGTTAGATATGAGATTTCTTTTCGCATTTGATCGGGTAGCTGTCAGCAAAAAACAATAGGCTACATAACAATATAAGCAGCTGTCTTCGATCCTAAACCTTAAAAACACATTAAAAAAAAAAACATAGAATTTTGCCTTTAAAAAATAAAAATAAAGAAATTACAGTTGTGAAGCAAATTAGCGTGAAAAAAGTGGATAAACATGAAATGGGCCTCACATTTGTTGGAGTCAACATTCTCATTTTTATATTATATTTGTAGGCCCAATCCTAACTGACTAGAAAGTGATTGAATAATAATAATAATAATAATAATTATATTATTTAAAGATATTACGATATTAAATGCATATGTGATATCAAATTATTTAAATAAAACAATGTGATTTAGATTCATTTGTATATATTAAATATTGAATTATATACAAAAAAATATGATGAAAAATTATTTTGTACATAACAAAATGGTTATAATAATATTAATATTTTTATATGGGGTCTATGAGTTTTTTTAATTTATTTTTAAAAACAAATGAAGTTGAACTTCTATTTATTTTTCACAGTGATTATTAACTCTTTCAAGATTTCACATTCGGTTATATGTAAATATATTATAAACATTAAATCGCATAATATATTATCTATACTTATATGTAAAAAGGATAAATTGAAAAAAGTAACAAAATGGAGGTTATTATTAATGTCTAGTTCGGAAATTGTAAAACAAAAAATCATTTGATAATACATATTACGTGCTTGTTTTACTGCAACCCTGTGACACAAATATGAACCAGATAAGTGTATCATATAAGCGTTGTCTTGGATGTTGTAATACCGTGTAACAACATATATCAGAATAATATAACACAAAGATAATTAAAATAATACAGTGATAATTATTAATTATGCACAAATTAATATACTTGTGAGATGCCTTAGGAAAAATAATCATTAGAAAAGAAATTGAGTTTACAAAAATAATATTAATAAAAGAATGAAAAACTATATTCCTTTAACAAGTCAAGAAAATAATCGCATCCTAAAAACCCAATAAAAAAAATAACCAATAACAAAAATACAAATCTGTATAGTCGAAATTCGGAGCAATAAAACAATATTTCAATCGACACTCAAGTCTTCAAATTTTTTCAACACGTCACGACAATATAGTAAAATGCGATGCTTCGTCTTTGCGAGTTCTTCAGAAAATTCTTCCATGTATTGCTTGTCTCGGTTCTCTAGCACCTTTATTGTGCATCAATTATTATTCGATATATACAGACTTGTGTTGATATTATTCCTACGAGATAATGAAAATAGTCTTTTATTATGAAACAAATTATTTTATATATTAAAGAGAAACTCGATATCCTATAAATACAAAATTTTATATAAAAAAAAAACAACAAAAATTTAAGAGACAAATTTATGTATTGCAAGACAATGCACGTTTCCTTTCGAATACTAATTATGACGTCCAGTTCAAAGCTTTTGAATATTAGGTAAATTCAAACTTCATCATGTTACAAAGATTAGGTCTCTTGTGAGACAGTCTCACGAATTTTTATCTGTGAGACGGGTCAATCCTACCTATATTCACAATAAAAAGTAATATTCTTAGCATAAAAAGTAATACTTTTTCATGGATGACCCAATAAGAGATCTGTCTCATAAAATACGACCCGTGAGACCGTCCCACACAAATTTTTGCCTGTTACAGATATATCACCACCTATCTAGCTTATCCTCAACAGTAGGATAATTAAATTATATTTTACACAATTTATTATATTAATCACATAAATTAATATTTTGAAACAAAACTCACAAGATAATGGTTGATTTTTTAATCTTGGTTTGAAGACAAGTAGTGGAGAACCATAATTAATTTTTAATGGGAAAACAGTTGTTGCGGAGACCATAATCACTTGGGTGTCTCATGAAGTATTGACATATCAAATAAATCAAGAGACATAATTTAAACCTAAATTCACTATTAATATATACAAAATATAATATAACATAAAATTGTTCCCAATCTTTCAACACATGATTCATTTTCCAATATTATATGACTTTGTAATTTAGTAAGGATACATTATTACGACAAAGTCTCATGAATATGTTTTACATATATTGTGTTTAATAATTATCCATACTGTATAGAGCAATTTAAACATGATGCTTGAACTGATGTATTTTTTAAAATATTTGAGTTGAATCGTTATCATAAACTATACCTTTTGATAAAACGACAAAAATTCGATATTATAATTGGTATCAGAACCAATGTCACGTGTTCGGTTTCCATTAATTACAACAGATGTAATTATGGAAAGAATATTATGGAAGGAAGATTGTTGGGAGTAATAATTGTTTATATTGGGTAGAACAATCAAAACGTGTCGTTTGAACTGCTGCACAATTTAAAATATTTGAGTTGCACCGTTATCACCAACTATAAGTTTTAGTAAAATAACAAATACTCGATCTTACAGCACGATTATAGCTTCTTATTTCATCAACCAGAAATTGTGACCAAATCCTCGATTTTGAATCCGAGTTTGGAATCGAAACCAATAATCTTCTTGGGAGATGATTTCAATTTTGACCCATGACCCAAAATCAAAGCCACAACGAGTTATTGGGCCGATATTTACGCATCCAGTAAATGGGCCTTCTGACCAACACAATTTGGGCTCGAAATATTATAGCATGTTGAAAATTTCTTCCACAGTGGGTTATATAGTAAGCTGATTTCAAATTCTTAAATAAATTTTATTATGTATATTCTAAAAAATAATTAAGTTAAATATTTTAAATTTCATATTTTTTCATATTTTAAATATATTTTAATTCTTAAATCAATTTTAAATTTTTTTTGAAACTTACTTATTTTTCGTGAAAACGACCGCATATTTAAAAAAAAACATACGAGAAGTCTACTGACCATAATTTCTTCAATTAAAATTTTGTTCCGAACTTTGGCTATCTCAACGGAAACATTTGCAAAATTCTTAGCCATACATTTCATCTAAAAAATTTTTATAACATATATTTTGGTTAATCTAAGTTTTGTGTTTATTTTTATTCACACAAAAATTGGGATAACACTTAGCTTCGAAATTAATGAAGAGGATTCCATTTGGTTGGCGTAGACAATGCATACGTCTCTCAACCAATCCTAAAGCAACGTACGACATTTATTTATTTTTGTGAGCATTAATTAAATCAATTTTAGATTTCACAATTTTTTTTTTAAAATTTGGATCAAAACATTTTATTGAAAAACAACACTTATTTATATATATTTATTTTTCCATACAAATTAAAAAAAATAATTAGAAAAGCAAAAGTTACAAATATATAGACTTCATGTTTTGTATTTAGTTAATTCATTGTAAAATTGTTTACACCTTTTCCAATACTTAGTTAATAAATGTATATTAGTAAAAATAAGAGAAAAAAATATAATAAATGAAGAAACATGACTATATATTTGGGATAACAAGAAAATAGATTTTTTTTTTTATAAAATTAAGACGGATGGAATAACTATAATTTAATATTCAAGAATTTCAAATCCTTGAGCATAAAAATTACCTAAATAATTAGAGTTGATTTTCATATTTAGTTATATAATATGAGTAGGTCTCTTGTGAGACGGTCTCACAAATCTTTATCTGTGAGACGAGTAAACCTTACCGATATTCACAATAAAAAGTAATATTTTTTTATGGATTACCCAAATAAGAGATCCGTCTCACAAAATACGACATGTGAGACCATCTTACACAAATTTTTTGTCATATAATATTGTTCTTTGTGCTGGCCTAAAAATGGGTGGAAGGGACCAAAGAATTGTGGTGGGTCTATTTTGGGGGGTAGGAATCCAAAAAGTGGAAAATGTTAAGTTTATGACCCAATGATATAATAAATGAGAGTAGCAATCGAATCCTTCAAAAATCTTTGGCCTTTGATTCTTTTTTAACCCCAAAATTTGCTAAAATAAAAGCTTTTCTTGTGCTCCCAACTCACAGTTCTCTCGTTCATTCCCTAGAGCTACTACCCAAAATAGACGGATGGAAATAATAAATTAAGACAATAGAAAATCAATAAATATACGAGGAGACCAGGACCATCTAAATATTTTCCGTTTTAAGCGAAAAATAACGGCATCCGCTTGCCCCTCGTCGGATCGCTACGACATCGTCCACACCCAGGGGCAGAGCCACATGCTCCTTTAAGCTCAGGGTGGTCCAATTTTTTTTTTTTTTTAAATGTATATGTAAATTTTGTATAATTTTTAAATAATATGATATTAGTCCGAGTAGATCAATTTAAAATATTAAAAGATTCTAGAGTTTAAAATTTCAGCTCGAGCAGAGCCATATTTCTGACTTCACCACTGTCCACACCTCATGAACTTGCATGGTATTTTGTGAAGACAACAAGAAGAAGGGAAAACCATATGAATTTGGGCCACCCTTTTTTGTTCCACCTTTCTTTGATCTTTATCAACTTTATCAAGATGAAGATCTTGATCAATGATGATCATTAATTGGACCACATTAGCTATATTTAATGTATATATACTAACTGCATTCATATTTTTGGGCCATTCTTGTATTCCAAAAGGTGGGCAAGGTCTTGTTCAAACCCGTACAACTTTCTTAATATATTATTGTTGTTAAATAAAGTTACGTGGGATATTAAGGTTGCTCCAAATGTTTAGCCTCTATTACTTTTTTGTGCTATCCACAAGCCTTCAACACTTTACCCTTGAGGCTCCGCTTGTTACAACAGTTTTTGGTGTCACATCAGCATTTAAGACACCACATCAATATTTCTCGTTGTTATGTCAATACGCTGAATAAATATGATCACTAAAAGGAAAAAAAACAAGAACAAAGCAAAAGAAAGGAAAAAACACACGAGTTTACGTGAAAAACATTTTTAAGGGTAAAATATCACAAACATAAGAGAACTTATTGTAAAGGGTCAATAGTGGACTATATGATTGAGCCCTATCAAAATAGATCTTCAAAATATTCTACTAATAGAAGTTATACCACATACATTGCACGATGAATTTTTGGGGACATACCCAAATTTCCACCTTCTGAAACGGAATCTCCAATATTCAAGATTACTCCAAAAGTGTAAATTAGCCAAGTGTAGGGACTTTAAGTGGATTATCATACTTTAATAGGGATTTTTTTTTTGCATTCACTTCTCTTGCATGTACTATATTTATAGATATTTTGTTTTTTAACCTTAATCAACTATAATACACACGAGGAGGTTATTTGTTTAATTAAATAGTTGATCGAAGTTATTTTACAAATTTTCCTCTATATTTAACTCTTACATCCACTATCAAGTACAAAAGTTATGACATAAAAATGAATATAGAGGAAGTTAATGCTAACAAAACTCTATTTCGATCTCTAACACTACCGTAATTAAAATAATATTCAACGCTTATCGAGTTTAAATTCCATTGTACAATATCTCGATGAAACTTCTCATTCTGTAAATGCAAAATTGTTGGACAAATGGATGACAATTGAATCATGTATCTTATCATGTTTCGACTATATATGAATCACTAATTTCGTAAAAAATTCTAGTTGATTTGTGGGATTGTTTCCTATTGGGATAAGTGGTCCTAAACCCAATTATTAATAAGAAAATGACATCTAATTCTATCCAAAAAAATTAAATTTCTGGATAATAAAACTAGGAACAAATTCTGGAAAAAGTTTTAACCTTGTAAAAACTTGTGGTACAATCTCCGCCTTCGAAATCTGATCTTTCATTCTTGTTGTGATTGTTAATGGATGAACCCATATCTGCTGACAAAGAACTTAATTGTGAAAGCTAATTGGACCATCTGAGAGGATAGATTCAAATTTAATTTTTGAGCAAAATTTGTGATTTACGTGTGTGTGTGTATATATATATATATATCAACAGCTTGACGGAAGAAAGTAAGATCACTCATCACAATATTTTTCTCGGAAAAACTTATTTAACCGAAAAATATATTATTTTAAATCTTAAGGCTACGTTTGGTTGGAGGATAAAATTATGAAATGATTAAGAGATAAATGATAAAAAGAATGATTGAAGTAGAAATATAATATATAATGATAAAATAATATTATGTTTGATATGATTGTTAAGAATGAGATAATTAAGAATCTTTTGATGAATTGACAAAATTACCTTTTCACTTCGGCGCGGTGGCGGCGGCGGACTGCCGGCGTTCGGCTGTCAGTCGGCGGCGGCCGGCCGGCGACGACGGAGACGGTCGGTGGCGGGAAGTGGTGGTGAGTTTGGATATAAGAGAATGATAAAAGTTAAAAAATAGGATATATTAAGAGTTGAATAAATAATTTTAGGGGTGATGAGTGATTATTTTATTCCAGTTAATATAACATAATCATTTATAGAAGAGATTGACTTGAAAAAATAAAAATCCTACCAAACATGGGATTAGGTGGGTTAAAAAACTATAAACTCACCTAATCACTTGTACCAAACGTAGCCTAAGTGTTAGATTTTTTGGCTTGAAATTAACAAATATTTTAAATTTTGAAAATGTGTTGGTTCATGTAATGTCTACAAACAAAGACTCCTTTAATGCTGCCTTACTAGAAAAAGTCCAAAACCCCAATTTCAAAGATCTATTCCATGAAAAAGTATAATCATAGATTTGTACGCGACAAAAATATGAATATTTTCTGTATTTTTAACCCATTATATTACTAAATATAAACTGATGAAAAAAAAAACAAAATTAATTCATTTATTGGGAAAAATAAGGAATCTAGACATCGGATAAATTAAATAATTTATTATGGCTTTAACTGTAGTGCGTGACAGGTAAATTTAAGATTCCTAAATAAAGAATAATTCTGCTCGATCATTTATTTCAGAAGAAACCTGCACGGACGATTGTCTTTTTCGGCCACTGTAAAAATAGATAATAGATCAGATTTGTTCTTGCCTTATAATTTCACATGCATGCAGTTGGAAATAGGTATTTTTTAAAAAGAAAAACTAAGATTTATTGTAATAATTAATAAATAATGGGTTTTTGGACAACTGCATGTTAGCTCCTAACCCCTAGCTCTGGGACTGCCAAGAAAGAAATTCGTCTGCCCACTATTCAATTTCCAATAAAAGGACAAGCAAAAGATTTTGGATTCTAGTGTATTTTGATGCAAGTTTCACGCTAAATATTACGATTTTTGTATCAAATATAAGATCCATCTTCAATTCATTTACTTCTAATTTTACATAAAAAATATTATCGAAATATTCTTTTTATTATATATTAGTTATTATATTTTATTTAATATATTTTTGATTCTGACTAATGTTTTATTATTAATAAATTTAAATAATAATATTTAAGTTTATAATTTAATTATATAATAAAAATTAAATTATATATAATATGAATTAATATATGAAAATTATTTAAATTGAAAAATATGAATACAAATTCAAACATAATACAGATACAACATCAAATATAATATGAATACAATTTCAAACATTTGAATGATTATATTCATGCCGCAAATGATCAATTAAAGCATTTCGTAGTGCGAATTGAACATCTTTGTCTTTTATTCTTTTATATCGACTGAGAGATTCTTGAAGTTTGATATGCTCATCAACAGTCATTCCTACATCTGGAGTTGGTGCTTCTCTCACATCATATCACGCAATATGATACACGATTTCATTATGTCATGTAAATGACGTTTCTTCCAACTACGTGCTGGGGATGCCACAATTGAAATCGTGATTGAAGAACGCCAAATGCGCGTTCCACGTCTTTTCTAAAGGATTCTTGTAGCATTGCAAAATCATCAAACCAAACTCCTTACAGCTACGTAACAAAAGATCATTGCAGTATCGCATGAAAGTTGTACTCCGTCACATTGGAAGATTAAGAGGATGCATTCGCCACATTGAAACTCTCAAACCAAGTGGTGCATCCGAAGAGAATATTCTAAGTAATTTTTATATAAATAGTTTTCTTTACTGGTTTAAACTCTTATACGAGTCGTGTATTTTCGTGCAGTTCAATAGAGGAAAAGATATGTTCATGCAAGATTCTAATCATAGTAAAGGATTCAAATTTGATCATGTGTGGCCTATTATGAAAGATATTGAAAAATTCTCCAGGGACATCAATCATCGAGTCCAGTACCTAAATTTCACGTCACAAACTTGGATTCGTCGTCAGAAACTCAGACACCAGAGACTCCAATATCAGGTTCTCCTGGATGCATTCCTTTTTCAATTAATTTAAGCATTAATAAAAATGCTGGTGGCACTTCATCCGAGCGACATATTGGAGTTAAAAAAGCTAAATTAAAGAAAAGAAGATGACAACATTTCAGAATTATCATCTACGATGAAACAAGGACATCACAATATTATGAATATACTAGAAAATGGCTCCACTGAACTTCAACGACATTATGATATTCAAATGCAAAAATTGCAAAATGATAAATTGAAATTGGAGAATCAACAAAAGAAAATTGAAACTCGACAACAAGAAATGACATTGACTGTCCTTCAAGAGGAGAATAGAGTTATGTGTTGGAATTTTGATGCTTAATGAATGAAAATTAAGCAAATAAATCAATGTGTTTGATTTGGAAAAATTCGAAACGAAGAACGAAGCTTAATGAACGAATATTAAGTTCGATGGTTCTGAATAAAACTCGAGAAGAGTTCATCAAATGTTGAAAGAAACTTAAACGAGTAGTCGGAACGTGTAAGGGACGAAAACCGAAGAAAAGAAAAAAAAATTCGCGTGTACAGTAGCCGCGCGGGTGCGCGCGCCTGCCGCCTGCCAATGGCAGGCGCGCACCCGCGCGCATGTCTGCGCGCGAACTCTCGGCAGGCGCGAGCGGGTGCCTGCAAGTCTTCGTGCCCCTTCGAATTTTCTGATGTTTTTTCATTTCCTTGGCATTGTTTGATGATTGTGATCAGTTACAATGGCCAAGGGACACCACCTATGAATGAAAGATCATGTCTTTTAACATGAAAACATTAAATGCTTGATATTTTGAAAATCAAAAACACTTTACACATATCATAACATCATTTTGCATATTGTCTTCTTCCTTCTTCTTCAAGAGAGAGTTCCTTCATTTTCTTGTGATAGAACTTGAATATTTGAGTGCTCATTATTCAAGTGTTGTAGTTGTTTCTTAGAAGAAGATTGCCACCAACCTCTAGCACATTGTGAGGGTCAAATTCTTCTTAAGGAGAAAATGTTCAACACTTGCCTCTACAAGCCATATTCATTTATTTTCTTCTTGCTTCTCCTCTCATTTTTGAATACCACAAACAACAATCTTAAGAAGAATTTTGGATTTTTGATCATTTGCAAGAAGAATCTCAATGGCATCAACATCTACAACTCCACATGCAACCATTGCTCAAGGAGAGAAACCAAAAAAGTTTTCTGGTGCGGACCTTCAAAAGATGGCAACAAAAGATGCTTTTCTATCTTACAACCTTGAGTTTGTCAAGGTTCTTGAAGGAGGATCCTCCCACCGTTGCTGAAAACGAGACATACATCAACATGAGGGCCGCTTTGGATGCATGGAACCAAAGTGACTTCTTATGTAAGAACTACATCCTAAATAGACTTGACAATGCATTGTACAATGTGTATTGTCAAGTCAAGACCGCCAAGGAACTTTGGGATATGCTTGATAAGAAATACAGGGAGGAGGATGCGGGCTTGAAGAAGTTCATTGTTGGGAGATTTTTGGACTTCAAGATGGTGGACTCAAAATCTGTGATGAGTCAAGTGCAAGAACTACAACTTCTCTTGCACGAGATTCATGCGGAAGGAATGAGTCTAAGCGAGTCCTTCCAAGTTGCGGCCATGATAGAGAAACTCCCTCCATTGTGGAAGGATTTCAAGAATTATTTGAAGCACAAAAGAAAGGATATGGGATTGGAGGATCTCATTGTGAGATTGAGAATAGAAGAGGACAACAAGAGCACCGAGGCCAATGCAAGTAAAATGGCAGCAAGGGTGAACATTGTCGAATCGAGTTCTCAAGGGAAGAAGAGAAAGTTTGAGAAGCAACCACAACAAGGCCAACAACCACCAAATAAGAAGAAGTTCAAAGGCACTTGTTATAACTGCGGAAAACCAAATCACATGGCGAAGGATTGTAGGAAGCCAACGAAGGGAAATCCTCAAGCCAATGTAGTTCAAGAAAGGTCGGTACCATTTGATTTTTCTCAACTTGATTTGACTGTAGTTATTTTGGAAGCAAACTTGGTTGAAAACTCCAATGAGTGGTGGGTTGATACTGGAGCAACTCGACACATATGCTCAAACAAAAGGATGTTCTCCACATACACTCCATCGACCGGGAGAAAACTTTACATGGGGAACTCCGCTACATCTGAGGTGGTGGGCACCGAAAATGTTGTACTGAAGATGACATCGGGTTTGGAAGTAACCCTTGTTGATGCACTTCATGTACCGGACATAAGAAAGAACCTCGTGTCGGGGTCTCTGTTGGTCAAACATGGGTTTAGACTAGTATTTGAGTCTAACAAGTTTGTATTGACTAAGAATGGTCATTTTATTGGAAAATGATATCTTGATGAGAACCTTTTCAAGTTGAATGTAATGGCTATACGCCAAAATATTGTTGAAAGTAATAAAGACAAAAGTTCTATTTACTTGCTTGAGTGTTCTCATTTATGGCATGTTCGTTTAGGACACGTAAATTTTAATACCTTGCAACGTTTAATAAAACTTGAATTATTGCCTAAACACAACGTCGATCCAACACAAAAATGCGAGATATGTGTTGAAGCAAAAATGACCAAAGCGCCTTACCACTCGATTGAAAGATGTAAAACTCCTCTAGAACTAATACACACCGATCTTGGTGATTTAAAGTTTGTACAAACTAGAGGAGGGAAAAGATACTACGTGACATTCATTGATGATAATACAAGGTACTGTTACGTATATCTTTTGAGGTCGAAAGATGAAGCTCTTGAAGCATTCAAATGTTATAAGACCGAAGTTGAGAATCAACTAGGCAAACAAATAAAGAGGGTTCGAAGCGATAGAGGGGGCGAATACGGAGCATCGTTTGATGAATTTTGCACATTTGTAGGTATAATTCATGAAACGACTGCTCCTTATTCACCACAATCGAATGGCATTGCCGAAAAAAAGAATCGAACTCTGAAAGATATGATGAATGCTATGTTAATAAGTTCAGGACTACCCCAAAACTTGTGGGGGGAAGCAATACTATCGGCTAATCACATCCTGAACAAGATACCCCACAAGAAAAATGACAAGTCACCTTATGAATTGTGGAAAGGTCACAAACCTTCCTACAAGTATCTCAAAGTGTGGGGGTGTCTAGCTAAGGTTGAAATACCAAAGCCTAAACAAGAGCGAATTGGACCAAAGACGGTCGACTGCATATTCATTGGATATGCACATAATAGTAGTGCCTATAGGTTTATAGTGCACAAATCTGAAAATACAGAAATGAATACGGGCATGACAATTGAGTCAAGGAATGCAGTATTCTTTGAAAACATATTTCCTTGTAAAGAAAGGAAAGAAAATGGTTCTAGCAAGCGAAAACTTGATATGGAGCATGAAGGTCAAGTACCTACACATGATCCAACTCTAAATGAAAATGCTATATCATTGGAAGGCTCTTCAAAAGAGCAAGAGCCAAGAAGGAGCAAAAAGGCTAGAATCTCAAAGTCCTTTGGTCCAAACTTCCATACTTTTATGTTGGAGAATGAACCAAAGAACATACAAGATGCTCTGGCTAGCCCTGAAGCTCCTTATTGGAAAGAAGCCATCAACTCTGAAATTGATTCTATTTTGCAAAACCATACTTGGGAACTAGTGGATCTTCCACCAGGTACAAAGCCATTGGGATGCAAATGGATATTGAAAAAGAAAATGAGAGTTGATGGAAATATTGAAAAATACAAAGCCATTTTTTTGTTTTCTTCTTGCTTATCCTCTCATATTTGAATACCACAAACAACATTATGTACATGGATTTAAGCATAATTGACGATCCAGAAATGCGTGAAATAATTCGAATTGAACGAGCAAAAATTATGCAAAAAAAAAAAAAAAAACAAAGAAAGACAGGGACAACAAGATGTTAACACTTTTGGAAAATATTTAGGTGATTTTGGAGGATTCAGATCAAATTTACCAGATTATTAATTATTTAGTTTGTTTATCTTCTAAATATATTTTCCTTTCGATTATTGTCTTTATATTTGCATTTGTATTTGAATTATATGTTTCAAATTGCATTTGTATTTCAATTATATTTTTCAGTTTATTTACAAATTGTAATTTTAAATTAATTTTTTACATTTGTATTAAATTATATTAATTATAAATCATTAAATCAAATTAGTCCTTAATTATTAATAATTAACATAAATAAATAAAATTTTTAAAAATCAACAATTATTATTTTTAAATTTTTATGATTAAATATATAATTATTAAAATAATAAAATAAATATTATACAATTATTTAAATAATATTTATAATATCCAATACAAATATTTATAATAAATACAAATAAAAAAACTATTTTTTTTTTAAAAATGGGGACCTCTGCGCCAAAATTGACGCAGAGGACTGTACAGTCTTGGAGATGACCTCAAAATAGGACAATCTAATTTTGTCATGCATGTCTATTTATTGTATATGTATGTTTATATTAGTCTTCTAGGTAGATATCTTTGTTTCTGTGTGTGTGGTGAATTTAGTCATTTTTCGACGTGGTGCTGACTTAGATTGTGTCACATTAGCATTCTAAATGAAAAATGAGTATAATTAAAAAAAATCGAAAGATTTATGATTATTGATTAAAACAAAAATTTGATTACCGGATAACAAAAATCACAAAGAAACATAAATACAAAACCAGAAATATAATTTTCTCCATGTTTATGTTCTCTTATTTTCTATATAAGCTTTTTCCTAACGTGCACTTTAGTTTTCCAACTTGATAATATATGCCAAAAAAGAAAAAAATCTACAAATTTGCGTTACAAAATCGCTGCTGATCCACTTTCCCCAATCTAAAGCTGAACCTTGTGGTTCCAATGCAAACAAGTCATTCAATTCAACTTTAGCTAATTAAATTATATCAAATCCCTCCCTCTCTCTCACTCTATATATATATATTCACTTTGCATGCAAAATATTTTCACATAATCGAACACACATCCGATCGATATTTCTGTCGATCTTCAACTTAATTTATTGATTTTAAGGGAAAAAAATCATCACAATTTTCAGGCATGACTTCAAGGTCATTGAGTTCATGGACACCCCAAGAGAACAAGCTCTTCGAGAAGGCATTGGCCCGATTCGACAAGGACACCCCCGACCGGTGGCAGAATGTGGCTCGGGCAGTTGGTGGCGGGAAATCGACGGAGGATGTGAAGAGACATTTCGAGATTCTGATCGAGGATCTCCACCAGATCGAATCCGGCCGTATTCCAATTCCTAATTACAGAAACTACTAGCTCTATGTGAAAGAAGATAAAAAAAAGGTATTGTTATTATTATGTGTATATTTATTTTTTAAAATAATTATTATCATATTATGGTTATGGTTTTAAATTTTATTTTCATATAAATATTAATTATGTACTTTATTTAGGGCCTATCTCTTTTGGAATCAAAGGGTTCTATTTCTTTCTTTCTTCTTCTTTTTTTTAATCTCACATTCGTTCATGCATACCAAGGAATATTTTATGTCGCTATTGTGCTATTATCCCATGGAAGAAAAAGTCACTAAATATTCCTTTTTTCTCCCTTCGAAATTAATTTTTTTTTTGTCTTTTGGCGTTTTAAATTATTTTTTTGCTGACCATTTTTCCCTTGCTTTATGTATTTTCCATGTGACGGGCTCAAATGGAAAATCAACTTGAAAGTGCATGTGTGGAAATCAATACGCTTTTCACAGACACACAAATAAATAAATAAATAAATTAATATATATATATATATATATCACTGCACGCTTATTCATATGTTATTATTATTATTTAGTTTTTTCCTTGTAATAATTAGTTTTTTGTTATTTGGCAGTCTCTGAAATTTCTCCACATGCAAGGGATCAAGGGCTTATTATGAATGATGAGGATCAAGTCATAGGTTGCAAGAAACAGCTTTTCTTCATCGTCCTTTAATTTTTGCTTTCGTTTTTCATTATAATTATAATTGGTGTAATCTCGAATTGCAGATCAGTATCGTCTGGTAATTTTCATTGCATTATTAATGAAAATATATGTTCTTAATTGTCTTCTAAAAATTTCGATAAAAATATGATCAAATATTCTCGAAAGATCTAAGAAATCAGAACTACGCATACAATATATATTATATTCTCCGGGGATCTTAAAGTCAGAGTATATGTATATACGAGACGAATGGCTTAATTTAATCTGAAAATATAAATCCATTTTTCCAAGAATTTCTTGACAACAATTAGGCAAAGTGTAAAATTAATCACATTTAAAACTTCATGTTTTTAAAAATCGAGCACCTAACCCCTTACAAATGGGTTGAACCCAATACAGGGATTAAATATACTTGATTTTTAAAATACATTTAAATAAAGCACAACATCTTTTAATTTTGGAGCTTTATTAAATACCTTAAAATAATATTTCTCAGGCAGAAAAAATAAAGACATGCATGGTAAATTATAAGGAAGCTGATGTATTGAATATCCATATTTAATAAGAGTAGGCCTCTTGTGAGACGATATGTGAGACGAGTCAAACTTACCTATATTCACAATAAAAAGTAACACTCTTAGCACAAAAAATAACACTTTTTCATGGATGACCCAAATAAGAGATCCGTCTCACAAAATACGATCCGTGAGACCGTCTCACAAAAAGTTTTTGTCATTTAATAAAATAGTTCTTTTACCTTAAATTTAAGATTTTGGATAAAGAATATGTTGTGGATGCCCTAATCGGCCTTAACCCCCTAACGCCCCAACTAGTCAATTCAACCATAAATGGCAGAAATCCTATTTTAGTTCAACTTGCTGAATTAACCCTTAGCGATTAATATCGTGCTCGATACAAACTGATATTGTCTACAAGATTTTGTCAATGCGATCATTTAATTCAAAATGTTCAGATAAGAACTTGGAAATTGATGTACTTAAGACTTTAAAACGAATCGAATAACAATGCGTATATTCCGAAGCGTCACCATCCATCCGAACATAGATATAACTAGAGAAACCTTTCTGTTTTTGCTAATACAAATCTTGCTATAGCTAGATATTTCTCAAGTTACTCATTTGATAGAAGATATACACAAAATTCTCTTCATAAATTACAAAAGTGCCAAATTTGTCATATTGTGATCCTCTTAGTCTCTAAAAACAAGTTATATCTTCAGAGGTCATGGGATAGAGTTGTGGTGGTGTGTTAATGCATGCTTGATTCTTACAGGGGTAGATCTTTACTTAGAAATTCCTTGGTGACTCCCTATGCTATATTCATAAGTCCAACTTTACACCTTTTAACTAAAAATAAAATAAAAAAATTAAAGATCTCGAGCAAAAATAATTAGGTTTAAAATATATGGAGGTAGAGAACAACTCAAAACATAAAAGATACTCTCTCAGTCCCAATTATAGTATGATACCCCCGGGGAGGCCCGGGTCGTGGGTATCAGATGATCCCGGGTCATGGATCAGGTTATGAGAAGTTTTGGGCAAATCTGACAGATAACAGACAAATATATGCCCGAGACATCATCTCCCTGGACTATTAGCAGCCAGACATATACCTCGAGCTACCAGAAGCCCGAGCTTCCAAACAAGTTCTCAGATAATGGCTTTCTACCCGGTTATCTCGATTGTAGCACCGCACTCGAGTGCGCTAAAGAAATCTGAGACAACATATGCTTTTAAGTGTCTATTTTATTATTAATCAATCAGAGTTTAAATACAAGAGGAGGAAAAAATAAAAAGCTAGAATAAAGGAAATAAACTAACCACCCTTGATAATATCAAGAGTTTAAAACTTAAATACATTATCGGTAATTCCTAAGATAAAGAAACTAGAATATGACACATATTTCTACACTCTCCCTCAAGCTGAACCATAAACATTCATGAGGTTTAGCTTGCCACACAAGTTATCAAACATAGGACGGAGTAAGGCCTTAGTGAGAATGTCTGCAACTTGGAGACGTGATGGAACATAGTGTAATGCAATATCTTGATTCTCAATCTTCTCAATAATGAAATGTCTATCAAGCTCAATGTGCTTAGTGCGATCATGGTGAACTGGATTCTTGGCTATGCTCAGGGCTGCTTCATTGTCACAGTGGAGATGGATGGAGTGTTCAAATGGAATTTTGTAAACTTTTGAGTAGGAGTTTTAGCCAAATTCCTTCGCAAATCCCGTGAGCTAGAGCCCTATATTCAGCTTCTGCACTACTCCGAGCAACGAATGATTGCTTCTTGCTCCTCCATATAACCAAATTACCCCAAACAAAAGTGCAATAACCTGAGGTAGACTTCCTGTCAGTTTTCGAACCAGCCCAATCAGCATCTGTAAACACTTCTAAGCTTCGACTGGTGTTCTTTCTGAAGAATAAACCTTTGCCAGGTGAACCCTTTAGGTATCTAAGAATTTTGAAAACAGCTTCCATGTGAGATTCCTTGGGATTGCTCATAAATCGACTGACAAGGCTCACTACAAAGCTAATGTCAGGTCTGGTGTTAGCTAGGTAAATAAGCTTTCCAACCAACCTTTGATATCTCCCCCTCTCTACTGCAGTTTCAGAGTATCCAGCATCAAGCTTTAAATTCGGCTCCATAGGTGTTTCAGATGGTTTACATCCAAGCATGCCCGTTTCTTTTAGAAGATCAAGAGTATACTTGCGTTGAGATACAGAAATACCTGTCTGGGAACGAGCTACTTCCATTCCTAGAAAATGCTTTAAATTTCCTAGATCTTTCACTTCAAATTCAGTAGCTAGAATCTGCTTCAAGCACTTAATCTCCTCCTCGTTGTCTCCTGTGATTATAATATCATCGATATATACACTCAATATGGTAATCTTTCCACTGTGTGTATGCTTAGAGAACAATGTGTGATCAGCCTGACTTTGAGAATAACCATATTGTTTGAGTACTCGTGAAAATCTATTGAACCATGCACGTGGACTTTGCTTTAAACCGTATAGAGACTTCTTCAATTTACACACCTTGCCACGAGTGCGTTGATTTTCAAATCCAGGAGGGATATCCATATATACTTCTTCTGTGAGATCACCATTGAGGAATGCATTCTTCACATCAAGTTGGTGAAGTGGCCAGTCCAAATTTGCTGCTAAAGATAAAAGGACTCGTATGGTGTTGTGTTTAGCAACTGGAGCAAAAGTCTCCTGATAATCAATCCCATATGTCTGAGTGTAACCTCTTGCAACAAGTCGAGATTTTAGCCTTTCAATTGTACCATCAGCATTGTGTTTCACCGTAAATAGCCATCTACACCCAACCGTACGCTTTCCAGGAGGCAATACAGTGATCTCCCATGTATTATTTTTCTCCAGTGCTCTAATCTCTTCATAAGTAGCCTTTTTCCAATCTGGAATGGCAAGTGCTTTCGTACACTGTATTAGGCATGTTCACTTGATCCACTTGAGAAACATTAGCTCGGTATTGAGATGACAATTTCCCATAGTAATCATAGTCTTCAATCTGATATGGTGTGTGAGTACGAGTTGTTTTCCTCAATGTAATAGGCAAATCTAGTTCATTAACAGTTATAGAGTAAGTATTGGAGCTGCTACCAAGTTCAGATGTACCTGGATCATGGTCAGGGGACATTGGAGTTGTGGTTGATTTTTGGCAGCCCTGAACTTGTGGAATTCGGCTATCTGGTGGAGCCTTGAATTTGAGTTGTAGGAACAGATGCGGTAGGAGCATTAGAAACACCTGTGGTTATTGACACAGAAGGAACCACAGAAGGAACATCAAATTGATCTTGGTATGTGTACTCCCAATTCTGATATTCGCTCACATTCTCCCCCTGAATGGAAGAGTTGGCGTAAAAAGGTTTGTGTTCTAGGAAAGTGACATCCATAGTGTGAAAGAATTTTATGTGAGATGGTGAGTAACATTTGTAACCTTTTTGGAAAGGAGCGTACCCTAAGTAAATGCATTTAAGGGACTTTGGAGCAAGTTTACTTTGGTCATATAGATGGATAAAGGCTGAAAATCCAAAGATTTTTGGTGATATATTGAGGAGCAACCTTGTGCTTGGAAAGGTTTTGAGTAATATTTGACACGGGGTTGAGAAATTTAGTACCCTGGATGGCATTCTATTGATGAGGTAAGTTGCGGTGAGTACAGCCTCCCCCCAGAAGTGGTTTGGAACGTTGGTCGTGAACATAATAGACCGAGCAACTTCTAAGAGATGTCTATTTTTTCGTTCTGCAATTCCATTTTGTTGGGGAGTTTTGACACAAGAACTAGTATGAACAATACCATGAGAGATGAAATAATCACCAAGAACAGAATTGAAATATTCACTTCCATTATCAGTGTGAACAATTTGGATATTGGTATTGAATTGAGTTTGAATCATGGCATGAAATTGTTTAAATATTTTGCTAATTTCTGATTTGGCTTTCATTAAAAATACCCAACTTAACCGAGTGTGATCATCCACAAAGAGTAAGAACCATTTGGTATTAGTTACATTAGGTACTCTAGATGGACCCCAAATATCACTATGGATCATAGAAAAAGGATGAGTAGCTTTGTATGGTTTAGGGGGATAAACGTTACGTGTATGCTTCGAGAGTTGGCAAATATCACAGTGCATTAACTTGGCATTCTTATTCGAAAATAATGATGGAAATAATCGTGCGAGATACACAAAATTAGGGTGACCAAGTCTACAATGAAGCCTCATAATTTCTTGATCGTTATTACCAGAAATTGAACTAAAACTAGATGCCAAGTTTGAAGTTGGAACTTGTGGTGGATCAGGGTGTTTGAGAAGATATAATCCTTCTTGAAGTTCAGCACTGCCAATCATCTTCCCCGAGTTCAAGTCCTGAAAAACACATGAGTTTGCCGTGAATTGAGTGAGACATTTTAAATCTGTATTTAGCTTATGAACAGACAGTAAATTACAGTCCAAGTTTGGAACAAAAAATACAGATTTAAGTTGTAATGTAGGAGAGATATTCACGGTCCCAATACCCACAACGTCTGACTTAGAACCATCAGCTATACTAATTGTAATTGTCTTATCACAAGGTGAGTATGCTGAAAATAGACTCCGGTTACCAGTCATATGACCAGAGGCTCCAGAATCAACTATCCATGAGGATGAATAATTTGATCTGGTGTGAACAGCCTGAGCTATGTTACCTCTTTGAGCAACATTAGCACCTCCAGTAGTTGAAGAAGACGGAGCCAGTGGAGCTTGAATTTGATGTGACTGGTTGATTAAACTCTGGAGAAGTTCTAACTGATCCTTGCTAAATAGTGTGGTTGAGGCTGCATTTCCTCGGGACTCTTGCTCAATGGATCGAGATGACTTCCAGTCATGAGGCTTGCCATGAATCTTCCAGCATGTTTCTCTCGTGTGTCCTGGACGACGGCAATGCTCACAATAGGGACGTGTTTTGTGGTTCTTTTTGTCATTTGAAACCTTGGTAGCATGTATCTGATTATGTGTTTCAACAGAGGCTGCCAAAGCAGAAGCATCTGAGACAGGTGTTGTGGAATCACACATCATAATTTTCCTTCGACTCTCTTCATGTCGAATAACAGAGAATACCTCTCTGAGTGAGGGTAATGGCTTGATGCTTATGACACGCCCACGGGCCTCATCCAGTTATTTGTTGAGTCTAGACAATAACTTAAAAACACGCTTGGTTTCAACGATTTGTCTATAGAGTTTACCATCTTCAGGACAAGTCCACTTTTGAGTGTCGATGAGATCTATTTTCTGCCAATGTCTCGTGAGTGAGCTAAAATATCGAGTGACAGAAAGATCACCTTGCCTTAGCTCATAGAGGAGGCTCTCATTCTCAAACACTTCGGAAGTGTTTTCAGAACTGGAGAAGGTTACCTTGGCTGCTTCCCATATCTCGGCAGCAGTGGCATATAGCAGAAAATTCTCACCAATTTCAGGAGTCGTGGAGTTGACAAGCCATGACATGACCATATTATTGTTGGCTTTCCACGCTTTGAATGTAGAATCATCTTCCTTCGGAGCTGTAGCTGCACCTGTGATATTATCATCCTTGCTTTTACCACAAATGAACATTAAGACAGATTGAGACCACTGCAAATAATTTTGCCCCTTGAGTTTGTGACTCGTGACTTGGGCAGAGAAGTGATCTGTGTTTGGTTGGGAGTTTGTGGTAGGATTAGATGAAGTCGAGGCAAAGCCATAGTTGTTTCCATATTTTGTCATCGCTCTGATACCATAAAGAAATCTGAGACAACATATGCTTTTAAGTGTCTATTTTATTATTCATCAATCAGAGTTTAAATACAAGAGTATGAAAAACTAAAAAGCTAGAATAAAGGAAACGAACTAACAACCCTTGATAATATCAAGAGTTTAAAACTTAAATACACTATCGGTAATTCCTAAGATAAGGAAACTAGAATATGACACATATTTCTACATGCGCAAGTATGCGATACCTTATTTTGGTAATCATTACTGTCAGAATCACATGGATTTGGCGTATCAGAAAAGTTATCAGAAAGTAAGGTATGAGCAATCATCTTGCCATAATTAGTAAGTGTGCACTGATAACAAGGTCATCATTGACTTTCTTGCTATAAATATCAGGTTTACTCAAATTTAAAACATTTCATTGACATACATATCTTGCCAATACCATTCCTACCACATTTTTCTCTTTGCTACATAACTTTTTCTCACTCACCTGGTGACTTTAGCGTCGGAGTAGCTACGTCAGACCCATTCACATGGTTATTTTCGTGTTTACAGGTCAATACTGGTTTTTCTGGGAAGAAAAACCCTTTGGTTTGGACACATGTCACCAGGCTCTTATTCCTTATCATTTTCACAACCGAACCCGGTGAAATTGCACACATATCTCACACCCATTTTCATCGGTCACATCATAGTATAATTCTCTTGTTTTTTCATATAGATTAAGAATACTACTATGTTATTGAGAAAACAAATTGAATACAATTATACACATTAGAAGGGTATAATATTAGTAAAAAAGTTTATTAAACGTGAAAAGCAGACTATATATTATGAACATACGAAAAAGAAAACATTTACTAGACAATTGGAATGGAGGGATTACATCACGTCCGAATCAGAGTGATCTTAAAGATATTAATTTACTATTTTTGCCAACTTTAAATTCAGAATTCCAATTATCAGTTAATCTCATTATTTTTGAAATAAACTTTTTCCCCCCGCATGCATGCAACAAATGTGTCTCGACTGGCAGCTCATCGAGAGCAAAAACTTCTGTGAGATGATCTCATTGGTCGTATTTTGTGAGATGGATATCTTATTTGAGTCATCCATGAAAAAATATTACTTTTTATACTAACGCAGCGTTTGGTTTGGGTGATTAGGTGAGTTTATTTTTTTTAACTCACCTAATCACACGTTTGGTACGTTTTTTATTTAACAAAGTCAATCCCTCCTATGAATGATTATGTTATATTAGGTGTGATAAAATAATCATTCCTCACCTCCTAGGATTATTTATAACACTCTTAATCCATCATATTTTTCAATTTTACCCTTCTCCTAAATCCAAACTCACAACCATTTCCCTCCACCGACCGCCGGACGACCACCCCTGCCGCCGGTCGACCACCGCCGCCCGCCGCCGACCGTCGCCGCCGACCGTCGCCGCCCATCGATGCCGACCGTCCGCCGCCACCTTCTGTCGGCCGACCGCCGACCGATAGCCGGACTGCCGCCGCCACTTTCGGCCGGCCGACCACCGGCGACCACCGCCACAAAACTGGAAGGATAATTTTGTCAATTCATCAAAAGATTATTATTTATCACATTCTTAACAATCGTATCAAACATAATATTATTTTATGATTATCTACTTCAATCATTTTTTTTATCATTTCTCTCTTAAATATTTCATTATTTTATCCTCCAAACCAAACGTAGCCTAAGAGAATTACTTTTTATTGCGAATATCGATAGGATTGACCTATCTCACAGATAAAGATTCGTGAGACCGTCTCACAAAAGACCTACTCCTCATCGAGAGAATGAAGATGCAGGCCATTCAACAGTATCAATGGCAACGTGACTTTGCGTAGCCGAAAGTGTACGATATATTTCGCCAAAAGAAGTTTAAACTAGAGCCACACCAATTCAAATTGTGGTCCTTTTGAAACTTTAATTTATATCGAATATTAATTTTTTGACTGATATTTGAAACAATTTCAAGCGCCGATTCAATGTCCCGACATTTATGTATGTGTCTTTTGTTCGACCATTAGTCGTTTGTGACTTCGTGTACACTTGTATTTACATTCACGTCATCGATTTTCTAAGGTTTTCCGTTCCTCGTTTTGTCCAAATCACATATAATTGCACATATTCAAATTTTTGACAATGATGGTTTTTTTTTTTTAAAAAATAATTTATCTTTTGGGGCTAAATTCACCTATGTTGTAATTTAAATTTAAAGTTTTCAAGCCAGGTATATATTTAATATAATTAAAGAAAAAAATTATTGACTAATTAATATAGATTTGGTGTTCATTTAAATTAATTGGTGAAGGTTGCCGAAAATTTTGTAACAATTAATTAATAGTTGACATTTCTCACTCGATCCACATCTAATGTGCTACATTCATGTCCTTTAAGTTGTCCTCACTCAATCATTTAATGTCATCGAACCACAAAGCATTATGAGCTTTGTCTCTTAATTATCTTAATTCAGGTTTATCATCTTTCAAATATGAGCCAAACTAAGAATTTTAATTGAGGGGGGTAATTTATATTTTTACACAAAACTTGCAACTTTTCTTGGTTATATGTTGGGAAACAATACTTGCTTCTGGTAAAAAAGAATGATCAGACATTTGAGTTGTTGTACATAGTTTTGTTAGAATCGCTGAAATGTTTAGACAGAGGGTATATAAACACTTCAAACTTCAAAATCTTCTACTTCTGAAAAGTGTGTTTCTGAAATGTTTTAAGAAGTCAGAAGCTTGTCTAGTTCGTGGAAAGTGCATCAGACTAATTTGATAAGTGCGAAATTAATCTACAATACTTTAATGAAATAAATGCAGTAGAAGTCAGTATGACACATAATTTGTTTCTCAAAGTATGAAGGACAAAATCCTTCTACGTCTCTCTTTATTTTGTTTCCAAAATGTATCACTAAAAATTTTGATTAGTACACACTTGTACAAACCCAATTCAATAGTTCTTACCTTGTCTACTGAAACTCCTAGTATTACAACACAACACTTGGTAGATTTAATTGTGGGAAAGACTCTTTCATCATATTACAATACGTCACACTCTACAGTAGTTGAAACAGTGAATGTGTATAAAGAAAGATAACACAAATGATCTTCTGAATCTGATAAAGCTATAAAGTATGTGTTGGTTTTCTGAGGTTTTGAAAAGTTAGAGTCTTTTTAACATATTCACGGTAAAAATCAGAGTTCGGCAGTCGGAGAGATTCTTTGTAAATCTTCAAGAGATATTCATATAGTTGATATTTAAAGTTCAAGAAAGAACGATTCTTTTGTTCTGTTAATAGTGCCTCAATCCAATAATAGACTTTGTTAAAGAGAATAGTAAATGATTTTGTAAATACATTAATTGAAGTGTACAAAAAATCATATTAAATAGGAAGCATCCTCTTATGAAAGGTACAAACAAACAGATAATACAAGCCTCTTTTTAAGAATTTTATGATTTGATGTTAATATGACATGTTTTTACAAGAGACTTGTCACGAAGTCTACTGGATCTGGTTATGAAGTGTTGTAATATAGTTTTGCTTAATGTCTGATACTGAGTGTCTAATGGAGTTTCTTCTTAGTAAGTGTTATGGTTTTCCTTAGGTTCTGGTTTTCTTTAATCAGCACATCACCACAATTAAGATGACCTTAAAAGTTTAAAAGATTGAAGTCAAATCATTATCACTACTTCTAAAAACATTTGATCCTATAATTGATATCAGAGTCATGTACGTGTTCGATCACCGTAAATTGAAATGATCTATGCAACTACTAGGAAGAAAATTGTTTAGAAAAAATATTTGTACGTCTCTGCTATGAGAGCGATCAAAGCATAAAGTTTGAACTATTGTACATTTTAAAATATTTGAGTTGCATCATTACCACTATATTATATATTTTTTGCTAAATCAATGAGCATTTGATTCTACGTTAAGTTTATGATATTTTGAAAATTATATATAGCGGATGAATATAATACTTGAAAATTTACTTGTTGGAAAATTCAAACAATAAATAAATAAACTTTATATATATATATATATATATATATATATATATAAAATGTTAATTGAAACAGATGTAATATAGATAATTCACACGCTAATTAACGATGCTTTATTTATGAGTGAGGATTACAATTTGGGAGGATTTCGAATGTTTCCTCCATAGCTAAATTGACAGACAAATTAAATAATTACTTGGATAAATTATCCAATTTGTCTTGTACGTTATTATTACTTAATAATATATAAATATTAATCTCAGTTAGGCAACGCAGTACGATGAATCTTTTCCGAGCCAATTCACCGGAAATTCAGACTCCTCATCCTGCATGGTAATAACATTCCATAATTAACGAATTAAGACAATATGACTATATGGTCATTAAATAAAAATATAATCATGCGTCGATTACGTCATGCATGGATTTTATAATATATATATATATATACTATACTATATATATGTGCGTGTATATATATACAGATATACATAAGTGAAGTGTCATTTATCTATTGGATGTGATGAAAAATATTTAAATTGTACATCCAATAGTTGAATGATATCTCATCTGTGGGTACGGAGGTGTCACTCATCCGTTGGATGTGATGAAACACATCCAATAAATGGGTGACACCTCATTCAAATTGTTCATCCAATAGATGAGTGGCATCTCATTGGTTGATTGAATTAGAGTACGTTGGGAGGACAACATATAAAAATTATATATATATATTCAAAAATCCTTTAGCTCCTACATGTCGACGCAACCCAAAAAATAGTACAATTGCACGTGAAAAGTGCAAGTGTAACAGTGGGTACAAGAATGATTTATATCAACTATAGAAGCAGCACAAAATTCCAAATCAGAGATTTAAAATCATAGAAAACCTCCCGCGGATAAAGGCTTTTGTGGCTATAAATGAAGATACATCGTACATGTGTGTGTGTGTCTGTGTATCCATTAAATTTTACATTCAAATTTGAGCTCAAATTTGAAACGCCTCTTACGGTTCCATGCACGAGAACCCTACATATGGTTCCATCAAAACATATGACCCGCGATTAGAGACCATTTAAGTATAGATATAGAAATTTTTATTACAAGATCTATCGTTACTGTCGAATCGCTCGTAGTATGATCTTCTACGTCCTAGTAGATTTTTCTATATATATTTCATAACTAATTTCAACATATTTTTTTTCCCTTTACTGTAAGAAATTTGATTCATCTCTTGTTCATTTAACTTATGATTCTTTTAGCAAAATGAATCTTAATTTACTCAATTTTTAGACAGACCTTGGAAAATTCAGGGGGTTTTAATTGATTTTTCACTTAGAGAAATCTAGTATAAAAACTACACCAATAGTAAGGAAAAAAAATTAAGACTGGTAATAAAATTTAGGCAGATTCGACGAGAGCGAGTCGTCGAATGAGATAAAAGCTTCTATATGATTTGTTTTCGGCACATTGTGACGCTGAAAAGTATTGTCGCAAACATCAGATTGAAACATAAAACATCTGTATATATATATTATATATATTATACCTTTGCTCCTGATCTCTCATGTTAGCAGGTCCAGTGGTCCTGTAGTTAGGGAATGGCACTCTACCACTCTCAATGTAGTTGATATCCTCTAAAAGGACTTCGTAGTGCTTCTTGACTTCTTCCGGTGTACGACCTCCGATGCTCTTCGCCACATTGTCCCAACGGTCCGATGTGTCCTTGTCGAACACCGCCAATGCCTTCTCGAAGGCCTTGTTTTCCTTGGCTGTCCAGGAGCGAGTCATCGAGGTCGACGCCATTGGGAATTCAAGAAAGGTAGGGTGATATTAAGCAAGAAGCGAGGCCTCAACTCTCTACAAGTCGAGAGTAATATTGAAGGGCTGATCAAGAAATTTGTGCAGAAGATATGGGAATTGCTACTTCTTTTATAAGCTCAGGTCTAGGGGGTGACGTAGATCCGTGGGGTCAGTACTCTTCTATTCTTTGATATTGGATTCGATGCTACACACACACAGACACACAGACAGATGTCTAACTTTGCAACTTAGTGTGCGAATTTGCCACATATTCTATAATTTTTAGTGATTTGTCTCCTTAAGAACCACACTAGCTTGAAGGAGGACCAAGTGTGTGTGTGTGTGAAGAATCGTAAATATTAATGGTACAATTTATTGATAAGAAACTCTCTACAAATAATTAAGGAAACTGCACAAACTCTGTCTTTTAGACTCCTTTTAAAGGATATTAATTAACTCATCTTTATGGAACAATAATGAAAAAAAAAAAAAAAACTAATATCTATGCTATTTTATTTAGTTTGAGACATTTAGAGTAACTAACTTTGGTGTCATGGTCTGTTTTAATAATTATATATATTAATAAAATGTTAAAATTTTAATGCAAGTTATATGTAGTTCAGCTAATAAAGTCATCAATTTTAATAATTTAAACCTTTTTTTTTCAAAAACATACAAGTGTTTGGAAGCCAGCTTTCATGGTCAAATAGAGTATTAAACTGTAACTCACAAATTAAATATATAAAAGCTTTTTTATTTTTCCCGTATTTTTTCATATTAATTTTTAAGAGTTTTCAAATAAATTACACTTTACAATATTATAATCTTTCATTTTCGATTTTCGAAAAAAAAGTTGATTTCTTCGTTTAAGCTATCGGGGTCGTCTCAAATGGTCTCCGATGAAGATCATCGTATTCTCGGCGACATAGCAAACGATATCGAAAAAACAATGGAGAATTGAACTCAATTGTGTGCCATAACTTTATTTTATGCTTTTGGGATTACAAAAGATTACATTTGTGTAGTTTGAGTCGATTTGGCCTTAACATTCCATGGGATTCTTGGGTATGGAATCTTGAAAGATAATGAATTGGCTTTGTATTTTCTGCGACGGGGGCTGCTTCCTCTTGTAATAATTAATGAATATTCAATTTCAATACTATGCTACCATATAATTTTTCTATTATTTTATTAAATTTCACAAACCTAATATTCTGATGGCAAAAACTTGTGTAAGACGGTCTCATGGGTCGTATTTTGTGAGACAGATCTCTTATTTGGGTTATCAATGAAAAAATATTACTTTTTATGCCAATAATATTACTTTTTGTTGTGAATATCGGTTGGGTTGACATGCCTTATAGATAAAGATTCGTGAGACCGTTTCACAAGAGACATACTCTATTCTGAAATGTGGAGAATCGAAAGAGCCCATCAGCGTATGGTCACTTGTGGTGAATATATATATATATATATACTATATACACACACACACACTAGAAAAAGAGGCCTTTTGGATGCAACAAAAGTTCAAAGAATTTGGGTGTGATCGATCCTTACTATAGCTACAAGTTGGCAGGAGTACCCCAAATCAATGGTCCTCAAACTGATCAGCTCAAAATCTTGAACTCATATGATATTTTTAGTAATTTCGGAGATACTTTTATACTAAGTCTTAATTTAATTTTCTTAGGGAAAATTATATTTTTGGTCGTATAAACACACATGTTTCATTTTTATCGGTCAATTCATTGTAGCTGATAGTTTATAATTTTTTTTTCGATTTTATTCGTTTTTCATCATAAGTGCTAACATGACATCGTACACGTTAGTCAACATTATTCGAATCCCACATCAGTAGTTTTGGTGCCACATGTATAATCAGTTTTATATGTCATATCAGTACTATGATAAAAAAAAGATTAAAACTGAAAAAAATACAACTTAAATTAATTAAAATTGATAACAATATAAAAATGGAAAATGTGAAAGTAAGTAAGAGAATATTCTTATATTCAACTTCTTCAAGTCAACGTGGGGTCTCTTCCAATCACCATGATTACATTTATAGCCATTGTATTTAAAAATTTAAAAGGATGGAAAAGAAAATTCACTTCAAAACACCAAAATAGCTTAGTATGAGTATCTTGCTTTACATATATTAATGTACTTACGTATTCGTAGTGTGTTTGTATAATATTTTGTATAATTCATCTTATTTATATTTAAATGAAGATCAAAATATAATTATAAGAAATAGTGAGAGACTTCACTACAATTTTGACATATGAATTAAAAAAATAAAAAAAAAGGAAAAAAAAAGACTCAAATAGGAATTAACATACAACTTGATTGTTAGAAAACAAAAACTTTATCTACTAAAGTACATGTGAATTACATTAAAGTTGTAATACTTTATTAATTTATATAATTTTTATCCGCTAAAGTACACGTGACTTGCATTAAAATTTTAACATTTCATTAATATATATAATTATTAAAACAGACAATGACACCAAAAATTAATTACTATCTATAAATGTGCTAGCGTAATTGAGACGTGGCACTATACATACAATAAAATCGTGGATTAATTAGAGGCTCTCGCAAATGATTATTTGAAAGCTACATCTTGACGAAGAATATCTTCCATAAATGAAAGATACTAGTGAGTCGTTGAGCCTATATGTATGTGTGTGTGTGTGTCTATATATATATATATATATATATATATATATATATATATATATATATATATATCACACTCAAGATTTATAGAGTGGCCCTCTATCTAGCTACTCACAAGTTGGGGTAGATGAGGGACCTTCATTTTATGCCTAAAAAAAAATATTGGAGGGATAGATATTCAAGGCTACCCAAATTGCCATATATTCTTAGGATCAGAATCAAATATTTATCGAATCACTCGTAAAGTTTAGTTATAGTTGAATTCGAGTAAAATATTACATGTTGTGTTCTAATTGAAAAAGATAAACCCTTAAAATTGTATTGTTTGATCTGATTTAATGCCACTGACAAAATTATATTAATTATCCCTTTCGTGGTTTACAAATTACAAAAAATAAAACTTTGCTTCAAATCTAGCAATAAAAGAGAAGGGGGCAATGGCAACTTTACAATATATATAGTATCGTGGATGTTTCTTTTCGTTTCATTTATGTGTGATCCCGAGAGAAGGGACGAGGGGATCGGAAAATAATAATAAATTATTATGTTATCCCATTGTTAATTAATCGTATTCGATCAACCATTCGAGTCCAATTTAAAATTGATGAAAAACAAATATCTAATTAGGGGACGTGTTTTATGTAGAATATTATGACATAGGCAATTTTTTATTTTTTTTCCCGGAAAGAGTTATCATCAGGCAATAATTGATCTTGTGCGACAATATCCCGTGGTTTGCCTTGAGTATTGTTCCTTGGAATTTTAAAATTTTTGGTTTGACGTTGAAAATATTTTTGAATCTCGTATGATTTAAAATTATTCATAAGACATTTAGATTTAGTTTATCCTTGTGTATTTAACGCTGACTCCTAACTACACCGATGATTAACTGGTAATAGATCTTGTAAAAATATCTATGAACTTTCTTCAACTTTCTAATCAGATCGACGATCAGACAGCGTCCGATGGAAGGTTGTTCAATGCATCATCAAATGATAACTCATATGTATGAATAGACATCCTCATGCGTTTACATCACAGATGCAAGTCTCAAACTCGAACGATTTGTATCCTTGTTTTAGACGAATGAATCGACTATGAATATATTTAAAATATACAATACACTTCTTAATGAATTTCACGATCCACTAGACTCGTGGGCCTCATGATACTTATAGTATATTCAAGTACTTTATCTATGCAGCTTGCATTAGTATATATATAAAATAATTATCATAATTGTATAAAAACATAAAATAATATTATTAAAATAAATATTATTTTTATATACGAGCCAATAAATCTAAAGCCACAAGTTAGCTCGCTGAACACCCACTCTAACAATATCTCACTTGCCCTGTAACCAACTATCCATAGATCTCAGACCCATTGTTTCACGATGCATCTCAATCAATGGCCTCGTGGGGGCTTCGTTAGTGGATCAATAATGTTATCTGCAGAGACAATTCTCTCTGCTGATATGTCTCGTCTTCCCACACTCTCATAGATTATGTGGAATTTTCTCAATATATGTTTAGATCGCTGATGAAACCTTAGATCATTTGCTTGCGCAATGACACCAGTATTGTAGCGGTATGCCGAGCCAATGACAAATACATATGGAATGCGAATCATTGTTTCTACCTCATTATCAGTCTTAGGGCACATAAACTTGGATAGGGTTACATCATGAAACATTGAGAAATATCTTCTCTTAGACTCTTCCATAATCTCCTCAGTATGAAATCGATATAACTGGATTTGGCGAGCCCTATCATCCTATTTGATCTATCCATATAGATCTGTATTGCTAACACATAGGATGCTCCACTCATATCTTTCATGAATAATTTACTAGATTATCATATTTTAGTTGATTGCAACATCTCTACTTCATTCCCAATTACTTATCAACATAAAATTTTAAGAATTTCAATGCACTACCACTAACTTTCTTGTATACACAAGGTTCCTCGAGATTTTCAATAAAGTCAAACTCTTTGATAATGTTGTTAAACATGATGTTCCAACTCTTCGATATCTGTTTGAGTCCATAAATGAATCAATGAGTTTGCATACTTTATGCTCGCTTTCTACTTATGTGAACATTTCAGGTTGAGACATATAAATCTCTTTCTTAATGTCACCACTAAAAAATGTTGTCTTCACATCAATCTGTTATGTTTCATAGTCATATAATGCTATTATGATTAGCAGTATCTTAATAGACTTGAACATCGAGATTGTATAAAATATTTCTTCATAGTAAATAACTTGTCTTTGAGTATACCTTTTTCCTATCAATATAGTCTTAAAGGTTGTTACCTTCTAATTCACTCCAAACTTCCATTTGTAAATCAATTTGCATCATATAGGAACAAATCCCTTAGGTAGGTCAGGTAAGGACCATACTTGGTTCGAAAACATAGAGTCTATCTCGGACTGTATGACTTCAAATCATTTAGATGAATCAGCACATAAGAAAAAAAAGAAACGAGCATAAGAGCAGAAGGCATGCCCTTACACGATTAATTGGAAATCGAGTACTAACACAAGCTCTACAAATACCCAGCAATTCTTCGAAAATATGGAGAGAAGGGGAAAGAACGCATTCTGCAGTGTGCAATAATAATTTTCGATTCCCTAAACCTTGATTTTCAAGAGGAAGTGAAAGTAGTTAAAAGCTGGTTTGTGACAAGAAAGGAGAATTCATCTGGGAATGGAGGGTTATTACGTGAGGTAATGAAGGTGACTGGGGAAGAAAATGAAAATTAAACACAAATATTGGCAATTACTATTGCCTTCCATGTGACTACCTGTAGGGACCAATTTTTATTGGAAAATATGGGGACGGTTTTGGCACAAGAAATACATTAAGACTAAACCGGGATAGGAGAAACAATACTAAACGAGTCTCCGATTAAGAATCTAGGCAAAAACTTGTGTGAGACGGTCTCACAGGACGTATTTTATGAGACAGATCTCTTATTTGGGTCATCCATGAAAAAGTATTACTTTTTAGGATAAGAGTATTACTTTTTAGTGTTAATATCGGTAGGATTGACCCGTCTCACAAATAAAAATTCGTGAGACCGTCTCACAAAAGACCTACTCAAGAATCTGTTACGATAACATTCCTAACTACGATTCAATTCGACTGATGGCTCACCACGATTTATCTCATCATGTTGAATGATTTAGTGTGTACGCACGCTTTTTTAGGGTTTCCATGGGTTTCTTGATCAAAATATAAAAATTGTTCGAGATTGGCTTTCACAGTCGATGAGGGTGATTCTTTGAATTAACAGAAGGCGGGATTCGAGGAGAGAAATTCAACGATGTTCGTTTTTGTGTAAATAAAGAAAAAAGATTATTTTATCTTGTAAGGATAGTTTGGTGGCTTCCTGTTGCTTTGTAACCTAGTTATATATATAAGCTTATTTCTCCATTTTTTAGTAATAAACTTTCTTTTATATATTTTTGCAAATGACTTGTTTTCATCCATCTGTTAAAGGGATTTTCTCCTTTTATTTCATTTTTCGATTACGGGTTTATATTTGGAATAGATCTTTTGTGAGATGGTCTCACGAATCTTTATCTGTGATACGGGTCAATTAACACTACCGATATTCACAATAAAAAATAATACTATTAGCATAAAAAGTAATATTTTTTCATGGATGACCCAAATAAGATATATGTCTCACAAAATACGACTCATGAGACCGTCTCACACAAGTTTTTGCTTTAAATTTGCACCACGAAATCTAACTTTTCGAATTAATTCGTCCTCCAGTTATTATTGTCACCATATTTTTGGGGCTAAAAATTAAAATTAGGTCGACAATTATCTCAGGTCACATAAAAAAATGCTAACTCCGTTATTATTACATATAACACCGAATGCATGATCAGCACAGTTTGTTACGAATTTCATGATATTTTTGGATCAAATTAAAGATTACTCAAAAGTTAGAACTATTCAGATAGTGTTTGTAAATGCTTAAAAAAATGATTATGAATTAGTTCTGTAAATTTGTAAAAGAAACGTACATAATCAACTTTTTAAAAAGTTTTTAAATGAGTTTAGGATGTAATCAAATAAATCTTTATTTTACTAATTTAAATTGAATTAAAAAAATTATTAAAAAAACAAGTATTTTAAAAAATCATCTGATCCCAAATTTATTTATTTATTTATTAAATGAATAATCCTTTAGATTTGCGGTAAAAGTTGAACTCTTTCTGTCGGAGAACATTGTCCTTCTCAGGATGCGAGAAATTCAAATTTAAGTGTGTGAATTCTTTGTAGACATAAGAAGGAAACGCGAGAGAATTGTATGTAAAATTGCAGTGAAATGCGATACAATGAATATGGGAGAAATTGGAAGTCTCTCTCTATATTTCTAAAAGTCGTAATGTCATTTCATGAATATATGCGACTTTTTCGCCTAATCAAATTCGATTCATTCTGTCTTCATTTGGTGATCCAAATATTATGGTGTGATGCTTCTGTCAGTTCATTTGTCACCAACTAGTCCGGAATATTCTTTGACGAAGATCTACACCATCATTCATTTTAAGTACCGTTTTGCAAATGCTTAAAAAAAATTTGATTACCAACTTTTCCTTTACAAAATCTTTCAAATTTGTAAAGACAAAATCCGCTATCATCTTTTAAACCATTTGCAAATACTGATCGAATCATCTTGACTGTATCTATTCATGCACTTTTCACGCGTACTTGGATCTGATCAACATGCATGTTCTTTGATCCAACTGTTCCAATTTCAAACACAATCCTCGTCACCTATTTCGATCCGATCACACTCCTTCACCAGATGGTTTCTTCAATGTGACCCCAATTTAAAAAAAGATATATGTCTATTATGAGACGATCTCACGAATCTTTATACGCGAGACATGTCAATTCTACCGATATTCACAATAAAAAGTAATACTCTTAGCATAAAAAGTAATAATTTTTCATGGATGACCCAAATAAAAAATTCGTCTCACAAAATACGACCCGTAAAACCGTCTCACACAAGTTTTTGTCATTAAAAAATATTCGTCCTACATTCAATTGTATTTTGATTGCCGTCGTACAAAATGTATAAATCTGATGTAAAATCGAGGATAAACAAATTTTATTACAAGACTGAGGAACTTTTCTTTTCTAAAAACATGGCAATGAATTTAATTTATATATATATATATATATATATTATTCAAAATATATTCAGTACCTAATCATTCAAACAATGATGGTTGAGGACTAAAATGCTAGTACATAATAGGGTCCAAATACAATATGAAATATCTTTTATAATCAATCACATTAGTTTCTCCATCCAATCCAACGGTAGAAAAGCAGTAACTCACATCGACGGTCAAAACACAATAATGCAAACGCACTTTGCCAAATGTCGGAGCCTAATTCCTCCAGCTTCCATCAGAAGCGCCGCCGTTCCTCGAGTACCCACGGCCACCACCACCGCGGCCACCACCATAACCACCCTCACGACGGGCATAGCCTCCTCCACCTCCACCTCCACCTCCACCATAACCACCCTCGCGACGGCCATATCCACCCCCACCACCTCCATCACGGCGAGGTCCACGGAAACCGCCTCCACCTCCACCTCCGCCTCGGGACTGAGCTTCGTTAACCGTGATGTTGCGGCCGTCAAGGTCCTGACCGTTCATACCCTCGATGGCGTCTCTCATTGACTGCTCGTCCTTAAACGTCACGAATCCAAAACCCCTGGATCTTCCAGTCTCACGATCGTTGATAATCTGCATACACAAATCACAAACCAAAACCATCAGATCCAAACAAAACAAAACAAACCAAAAAAACTGAAAAGCGATGATTCGATCTTTGCCTCCGCCAAAAAGAGGTAGACAGAACGTACCGTTTCAGGGCAAAAAAGTAACAGAAACAGTAACACAGTAGAAATTTCAGTAGTAACAGTAACAGTAACGAGATTTTAGAATGAATCGGTTGAATCCCGATCTCTGTTGCAAACGGACCTTCGAATCGATCACATCTCCGAATTGACCGAAGGCATGCTCTAGGCTTTGATCGGTGGTTGCCCAAGCTAAACCACCGACGAAGCATCTGAATTCTGAATCTGCCATTGATTTTGTAGAACAAAGATTATGATGGAGAGCGGGCGGAAAAGGGTATTTATACTGCTCGAGCTAGCCAGGTTTCGCGGGGCGCGTGGGTTAGGAAGGATCTCGAACACTATGTACATTATTTTATTAAAATTGAGGACACGAAAATAATCATTTGTTTTTTAACTTTATTTTTATATGATATTAATATTATATTTTTATTTTTAGTTTTTTTTAAAAAAAATTCAACACACTTTTATTTTTATTTTTTATTTCAACAATTTAAATATCAATTTAGTCCCTACATAATTTATAAAATTTCATTTTAATCCATCTATAATGATAAAAAAGACTGTACATACACATCACGTGTACAAAATAACTAATATATTATTTTGTAAAAGATGATTATATGTAATTTTAATTTAAAATTCTAAAAAATTGGAAATTAATTTAATTTTAATAAATTTTTGAGGAAAAACACTAAAATAATTCAACGGTGAAAAATAGAAAGGAATCAATCATTGTGGAAGGAATATTTGGCTCACATACAAAGTTTAGGGAATAATTCTTTTCCTTTTACTTTTGTATAACATTATATATATATTGAACAATTCTAGTTCTTTATATCTACACTATATTCGCATAGTAAAGCAAAAGTATATGATAGTAACTATATTTTGGTGAATTTATTTTTCTTAATTTCAAAATTGTTATTCATACATTTTAGTTAATAAAATTAAATAATAATACATACAAATTTTTCTTAAACTTGATCTTATTAAAAATGGCAAAATCGTCTTTCAAAAGATTTATCATGTTATAGTTTGTATGATAGGAGTGTTAGGCAAAAACTTGTATGAGACGGTCTCACGGATCGTATTTTGTGAGCAAGTATATCTTATTTGATTTATCCATAAAAAAAATATTAAGAATATTACTTTTTATTGTGAATATCGATAGGATTGACTCGTCTCACAGATAAAGATTCGTGAGACCATCTCACAAAAGACCTACTCGAAGTGTTATTTACACTTCAAAATATGTTAACAAAACTACACGCTAGCTATAAGAGAGTGCTTGAATTTTTCATATTTTATAATTATAAAAATGATTTTCATAAATTTCATGTTATATTTGATTTAGTTCATAGAATATTATAATTAAATCAAGAATTTTAAGAACAAAATATACATAAACCATAATATTCATATAATTAAGCTACACAAAAATCGTATGCATTCGTAAATACTTATATATTATTAAAATTAAGAAGCTTAGAATAACCAATTTTAATGTCTGATTTGTTTTTTAATAAACCAAAAAAAAATTATCTAATCAAATTATAAAAATTATTACAAATCTTTTTTTTTAAAAAAAAATTTATCATTATAATCTCGATTTTTGTTAAAAAAAATTATTTAACAAAAAAAATATTAATATACATGAATGTACCACGTGCCAAGGACAGTATATACATACATACATATATATACATACATACATATATATAGGATATTATTTGCAAAATATTTTTTGGTTTTCCTAAATTAATAATTTCTAAAAACCTATCACTCATATTTTTAAAGAGAATAGTATATATAATTATTTATAAAATTATATTCTAAATAAATCAAAATATTTTAAATTTATTTTAATTTCTTTCTATATATAAAAATGATCCTTTTTTCTTTGCACACAGAACGTGTGTAATTAAATGCTAAGTATATATATTGAATCATCAAATTTTAAGCAATCTTTTTATTCAAATATCAAAACTTTAATCTACTCAAATCTTCAACTGATCGAATAAGTGATAATCAAACGGGAAAAGACCCACAAGTTGAGACCAATTGTAGGGAAAATTTCATAAATCTCTCCACTATCATGTCGAACATCAAAGAAGCTCGAATATAAATATCCATAATATATGAGAAATACTGATCGTTTGAGAGATCAGAATTGACAATATTACAAGAAAACAAATAAGGATCCTTTTTAATCTTTAGGAAGATTTTGTTTTTAATTGTTAAAAATCTATGGGAAGATGAAAGAACAAGGAAACAAGGAAACAATATTTTTCAAGAACAAGGAAACAAGGAAACAATATTTTTCAAGAACAAGGAAACAATATTTCTTTAATGCATGGATCCATTTTAATCTGGCAAATAAAAATCTAAGCAGCAAACAAGAATCTAAGCAGCAGATAGAAACTGACATGAACTCAATGGGTGAACAAAGGAGGAGCGAGCGTCTTAAATACCAAGGCGACACAATGGATTTCTCTTGATCAGACTAAGATCCACCTGCAAAATCAAATATATATTCGTATCATCAAGAAACTGCAAAATCACCCCAAGTATCATTCTTATCACTACCGGGGGGTTGTGTCGGATGAGGTTTAATTTGACAGACAATGTGACCTTAATCTTGCTATATATATATGTATGTATGTATATATATGTATGTATATAAAGTTTCACCCTTCGAATTTTAGATTCACCCCACGGTAAATTTATGGCTCAACCATAGAGCAAAAGACAGTTTTACGCACCTTGTGGCCGAAGAGATCTCTGATGTTATCAATTCCATACAGAATCATTGTGGGTCTGTTAAAAAAAATGATCCGAAAGTATTAAGACAGCAAGACTTACGTGATAAGAATTGACTATTCAAAAAACTGCAATTGAATTAGAAAACAAAACACGACGAATAATAAGAAAACGATGACATAACATCATTTCGAAAAAATGAAAACGTGAGGCTGTATAAAAATTCCTACCTTTCAAGGGAAAGACCCCATGCGATGACCTGGACATCTTCTGGAAGCCCCATAGGAAGAAGCATCTCTGGTCTAAACATGCCAGAGTTTCCAATTTCGACCCATTTCTGTAACCCTTCATGATAACTGACAAACAATTTTAGTTAGAGTATGTTACAATGTAAAGATTTAGCCATTTGCTGATGCTTTGTTTCTGACCTGAAGATTTCCATGCTGGGTTCGGTATATGGATTATATGCAGGTTTGAATTTAAGCTTGGACATACCTGAAATGGAAAGATGGAAGAATCATAGTCAGCAATCTTGATTAGAGAAGCTCTTAACAAAACTACACATTTTTCAGATACAAAGCTTGTTTATAAGAAATGATGTGCGGTATTGTTCCTTCTAAAAAACATGTAAAAAAGCCAAAGTCAAGAAGCCAAAATAAGTGGCATTTGCTTCTCTTTAAATTATTTAAAAAATCGCTATCATATACAAAGCATAAAAACGACTACTGATTTTTAAAAGGAACCCATTTAAAATGTTCTGCTTCATGATTGTTTTTAAAGCCAAGTACTTCTGTACACAAACTCGCTCTTATTATGTACACTAAACGTTAAGCAACCTTATCTGAGTCAAATCTTTACTTCAGTGTTGATACAAGATCCTATTAAGCTCAAGTCCAAAGAACACTACGTATTTACCAAGACGAGAAAAGAAGTCGTGGAGAACTCCTATCAAATGCCCAAGAGTAAGTCCACGATCACAAATTAACCCTGCCAACCATAAGACAGTTTCGTGTAAGCATAGAAAAAAGTGAAAACCACCATTCAGCCAAAAGAAACAAACATTAGCTATAAATGATTACACTCCGGACAGCAAACATAAATGGTCACAATTCCCATTGCAGGTCAAAGAAAATACAATCTAACCGGATAGCAAAGCTATCAGTTACAAAGAAAGGGAAGGTTCCAGTTCACAAAGAACCCATAGAACCAAAGAAAAATTGTGTGTGTGTGTTGGCAATAACAAACCTATCATCTTTTAAAGGTCACACTACTGCAACCAGAACACCTTTATGTTTCCTCTGCAGCTAGAAAATGATTAACATCATTAACAAGGTGTGGCTTCTTTATAGAAAGTGGGATACCTTCTATCTGGTGGAATTCAGCAAGGTGAGTTCGATCTACAGCTTCATTTCTGAAGACCCGATCTATTGAATAGTAACTTTTCGGAGCAAATGTTCCCTGCAAAAAGAATGATCAATCAAGAAATAGAAACATGTAGCAACTAAGAGAATAACGTGTATGGACAGACCAATCTACAGAAAAGATATACCACAGAAGCGACAAAAGGAAAGGGAAAATAAGACCTTGACGGAAACATAAATAAGTCGGTATCTAAACAACTTGTATCAAAAAAATTTACCCAACATCTCAAGGAGTAACTTATTAAGGCAGTCCTATGAAGTAAGAACAAAGTACTTCAACAAAAAAAAACTGGTGCTCAGAAACTAGCCGGTAACCCATTGATAATTTTTTTCTTATTTTTTAGATCAGACATCAAATTATACCCAAGGGTTCATGAAGGCTCAGCAAAAAAACAAATATTGAGGTATCATAGTCTTGCAGTATGCACAAGTAAAAAGGAACGAAATAGAATCATCCAGCATAGGTGAAATTTTAGAATGCCATGCCAGGTAAAATAATGGTTAACCTGCGCAAGTGCATAAAGCATCCGGGAGGAAACAGCAGTAGTATGAGTTCGAAGAAGATTCTTATTGGCTTCTTCTCTCTTCCACTCATAGCCATACCTAGTGACAACAGTTACATTTGTTACTCACATTAAAAGATGGAACCAGAAAAAGGTTAATGATAACCTACCCCCTGGATCCATAACCACCAGATTCATGAACTTGTTTAACCCGCTTGACGTAATCTTCAGGTAGTGTTCTAGTGGTTGAGGGCTCTGTAAAATATCAACTACTATCAGAAAACTTAAATGGATTGCTGCTAATATAAAGATGAAATTCTGAGCAAACCTTTCAGAAAGAATGTATCGTGTGAATCACGAGCAGGATGTTGTTGTGGTTGGAAAAGAGCATCAAAGTTCCAGAAGCTGCAAGCTCAAGCAAGTACTTATGAAATGTTACAGCACATGAATTAAGAGAAATAATGCAAGCAGAAACAGCAAGCTCAAGCAAGTACTTATCAAATGTTACTGCACGTGAATTAAGAGAAATAATTCAAGCAGAAACAGCTCCATCTTTCTGATAGATGATGCAATTAAAGTATATCTATTTACACCAAAAAAATGGAAGTGCAAAAGCAAATTGCCATCCAATTTTTTCAATTTTCTCAAACAGTGATGATGGCAACAATATACAAGCTACAACAATCTAAATTGATTTTTCTAAGGGGGAAACCAGCATTTATTTCATAATATCAAATGTAAGGGATGGAACAAAAATAGTGTGATGGCTTTTTGTTTTCTACTTTCACACGGATTGTTTTTTTAAATTTTTTTTTTTTTAAATTCAACAATCCCAAAGATTTAGTTCAGTTTAAGCTTTGGAAGATGAGTAGAACTGTTGCCATGTGGCAGCACCAACTATCGCAACCTCGTCTGAATGAAAACTGATAAAGCATCCTAGACAACAGTAAACAGGATTCAACTTCTCTTTTAAGCTCTCTAATTTATGATTTTTAAAAGCACAGATATAGATATAAAATTGAGCTTCACTAGGAGCCTGCAATAGAATCAGAAGATTGAGGTCTTGCACCTGCTCTCCACAAAATTGTTTGTCGGCATCTCTTCAAACCTGCAAGCCAAGAATGCCATATCAGCAACAGTCGCCAAATTAGAGGATTTTGCATCAAACTAATTCATCAAAAAATATCACCAACTTACCCCATTTGAAGAAATATCATCTGAATTTGGCGACGTACCTTCAAGAAAATGATATTAAATAGCAATCAATAAATTAATGACATATCAGCGAAATACAAGATTCACGAAACATCGTCAGATAAACTCATCATCACAAATGGCGAAATCACGTAAGCAGCAGATAATTACACCATTTCCAAAACATTATTAATGATAAAAATTTATTTACAAATATGTATAAACTTATATATAATTCCCAACTTCTTCCATTCAAGTGCCTTCAAAAGGAAGACAAGGCCAACGGAAATTGAAAACAAAGCTCAAAATTGGCTTCGTTAGTTGCACAAGCTTAACACTAGTCTCCGTGTAAAAAAAAGTAAACGAGAAAAACATGACTCAAATAAAAGTAAACCACGAACCTAGCCTTTACTGAATCAAAATGCATGTGAACTAACAGAAATGAATTAACCTATTGACACTTTTACTTATTATGGAGCCTATAAATTAGCAGGTCACTAAAATGAGTGCAAAAGAAGAGACATAAAACAAAAGGTACTGTAACCATGCCTTAAGTAACGGATGGAGACAGCCACCTTCAGTTGGCTGACCCTTTGCAAGGAAGTTATATTCTTTAAACTCAATCTCTTTCCAATCGCCCCTTCAAAGAGAAGAAATTAATATCAGATAATAAAATTAAGAGTGAAATGTAGTCCGTTTAAAATAATGCAACAGTAAGAATAAGGACCACATAACATTTTCAATTTTTCTAGGACAAGAAGCATCCATAATCATTTTTCAATAAGAAACTGTCTGGATATCAACATAGCATAAACATGCAGGAGACCATAAAGCGTAGTCCTGTACATGACAACAGCCTGGAAATGCACGAAGTAGATTAATTACCTCAGTAGATTCTCACGAGTTAAGTCAGTGGCCACCTTTTTCCTTTTTGGAGTGTACTTGGGACCTTTCTTTACAGAATAGCCTTTCCACATTCTTGTATCAGGAAAATAGTTGTAAATCAATGATAACAAAAATAAAATCTTCCATATTTGGAAAGTCTGTAGTCCAAATAACATGAGTCACATATTTATACTAAAAATGGATAATGCCAAAAGTGAACGAGAAATACAAAACAAGCATATTTACTGAGAACTAATGAGCTTTCTCCGTTTGAGAGCATCAATATCGTCAGAGCCGATTGCCTGCAATTTAATTAATGGGTTATAAAATTAGACCTTAATGAGTAAGGAAACTGAATTTTGTTTCAGTTTTATGCGTTTAATGAATGACAAAGCTACACACTAATACATTTTTTAGAGCCTAATAAGTGAAGCAGAGGAAGAAATAGATTTCAAAATTGTCTCATCAGAAGTCCGCTAAATGAGAGAATGCTTATATATTTAAAGCTCAGCATCAGGGGGAAATATATTTTGAGACTCTAGAAATAAGAACCTGTGGCCAACCAAACACATATTAATTTCAATTACGTACATTCAAAGCTTGAGGCTGCCGATTGCATATTTAGATAAGATAGCTCTAAACATTTTAATCCATTGCATTCCATATGGTTAGCGTAAGATGCAACTAATTCTGAATACTGATAAGCAACCTCACAAAACTTTAATGATAGGATGCAAGAGGAAATACAATTGCACGGTCATACATCCATAGATACACATAATCATACATGATTTGTTCATGTCCACAAACTTGTGAAGTTTAATCAACGGCTTGGAATCCACGAGTTCGGGAATACATTAAAAAACACATGCAGTCATATATGCATGCAAGATGTTAATATACAGGAGTAAAAGGGACAAAGAAGATCTGAACACTTAAAAATTGTTAACTCACCTCACCATTTTGAATTTGTATAAGAAAATCCCTCACTTTGTCATCGACACGGTCGACCTAAACCAATCGCCGAAGCAAGAATAGTTCAGCATGACAAGAACTATCATTTGTTTTCAGAAATAAATAAGGTCTCACGTGCACAAAGTCACATCTATTTGTCTAAAATAATTCTTAAAGCTCAGTTTTGGTGGAGTATTACCTTTCGTGACACCTGCAACTTTCCCATCTCTATCCATTTGTTTTTTATGGCCTGTTGGGTACCTATTTTGTAAATCGAGGGCTTCAATTTCTGCATTAGGGAAATAAAAAATATTCAAAATCACCAGAATTTCTTCCAAGTGTGAAAATTAAGTTGATGGTAGCGACTAGTGAAACACATCCACGGCCAGCAGGAAAGGGAGAAATAATTGAAGTAATTACGCAACTGAAGCCATAAAATACTTCCAAGAACCAGTAAAATTTATTACTACGTGCAATCAGAACTTCAACTCAGTTTAAAAAATATTTGAAAATTTGGAAGTAATTTACTAAACAAGTACCACATTGAAAGAAACAAATATATTGCATGACTTTTGATAGTGTAAAGGTTTTTTGTCCATAGACAAGTTAGTTATTGAATGCCAGTCAGCCAGCGTGCCAGATAATTGATTGTTCCATACTTCCATTACCTGTAAATTTTCCCTAGCAATGCCCTCAGGTGGCACTGCTAAAAAGAGTTGTACTTCTGGAGACCCGTCCTTGGCATATGATTCACCCTCTTGGGTGAGAACCCATCTTTCCTTCTTGATATCCTGCATAATTTTTCAAAAGCGAACATTGTCAGAAAATTCCAATAATTTCCAACAAAACCACCGATCCCAGGACCCACACTGCAACTGACATAACATATATATCCCTAACTTGAATTCAACTTCATGTTATTAAAAAGATGTTAGAAAATGTTGCTTCCAAGAAATCAGCTACATTTCACGAGACAGTTAGCATACATATCAACACATACATAATCCAAACAGTTCCAACATCATAAACAAGAAACGCAATACGTAAATTGAAGGACCAAGCATCGTGCAGTCCTTGAAAATTCCCACCAAGGAAAATAGGTTGTTGAACAGAATCCCTTAATCTAGATTTTACTAAATCTTACAAGATATCACACATAGACCTCTTCCTTTCCTTTGATTTCACATGCATTCAGATATACAAAGAACTATAGCCTTAAATAAACATTGACTACAGCTAATATAATGACTAGGCATCGAGCTCTCGATAATTCAAGCCAATTGTGTACTGCTCTAAAACTGAATAAATTGTCACAGAAAACAATGGAATATGAGGTTAAAAAGCCTGACCTGAGCATCAAGGAGACGGAAACCATTCAGACTTTTGATAACATTAACAATCTCATCATGACTGATTCCTTTTTCCTCTGCAAATTTCCCAGAATCTGAAATTTCCTCATTCTTTTCCAGGTATCCTAACACGGCTTCTTCTGCCATCGCTTCTCACGTAATTGCCCGCGACGGCAGAAGAATGATTATCACTTCTGCTGCTGCAGCTCGTACGATGATAGGACAGATTGACAAGTCCTCTGTTTGGTAAGATGGGATTTCCTAAGATTTTAGGATATTTAGAATAAGAAAGATGGTTGTAAAGGATTTTGTGGGATTTTAAGACAAATAAACGAAATCCGATTAAAATTTAGTTTAACTTTACCCTTCAAGCTCTTTACTCTTCATGACGAATTTAATAAAACATCATTTGTTGAAATTATAATGCTATCTCGCTTCGTAGAAATTTTCCATTGCCTTTAAATAAGCTTCAAATGTTATAATAAATACATACATTAACATTACGATAGGACTTTATGTTTATTTTCTATACTTGTTGCATACTGATTAAGATAAATGACTTCCTTGAAAATAATGCTGCCAATACATCAATCATTATTTCATCAATTAAAAACATTAATTCACATCCTATCAATTAATTTGAGGAAAGAACTATAAGATTACTAGGGAGGACGAAAACCTGTCAACTTTCCAAAAAAATCTCGATTTTTGGGATATCATACAGCAAAATTCTGTTATTTGATTAAAGCATTATTTGTTCGTAGAGTATACAATGAATAGATATTTCAGCTAAAAAATAAGAATTAAGAAAAAATTGTGCACTAACCAACCGCCGCCGTCCTCCTGCTGCCGCCAGAGCACGCTCCCGTTGTTGAAGATGAACTGGCGACCGTAGTTTCTTGTCAGCCACTTAACCCTTGACGGCCAATTGGGCCTTGTGGGCTTTTACTGCAGCAAGCGTACCCAATCACAAAAGAAGAAAGGGTTGCTCAAAAATTTTTATAAATAAATAATAACTAATTATTATAATAAATAAAGTCCATGTATTTTTTCTTCCTCGAATAACAAATATTTATAAAATATTTTTTATAAAAGTTTTCACCAAAAAATTATTAAAAAATTTAGGTTATTTTAAGAAAAAATATGTGTTTGGACAAAGTGACAATTATTTTATAAAAATGTTTTTATAATTAAAAAGATGTCTGGACAACTATTTAAAAAAAATTATATTTGAACAATTATTCTAAAAACAATATTTTATGGAATATCAAGATATATTTTAATATATTCTTGCAATCAAATTAAGACATTCAAAATTCATTAAAATAATTTTAAATCCCGAAATCAATTATTTGTCTATCAAAATCTTATTTGCTGACCATAATTAAACGTGGGATGAATAGCTCGCTTTCAAGGGACTCATCGTACACATCATGGGTAATATATTGTACCGTATCGTATCGAAAATTATATATCATATATCATACCGAAAATTACGGTATAAGAAAATTCATATTGAATCATACTGAAATTTTCGGTATATACCGAAAATCGATATATTAAAATTTCGATACATATAACCAACATACCGGTTATACCGAAATTGTACGATATATCGAAAATTTCGGTATGATATCAAAATATACCGTTCTATACCGAAAAAACCTTATATTTTTAAAAATTTATAAATTTATTATTTTAAAATATCATATATTTAAAAAAATTATATATTTTTTCGGTATTTTGGTATATACCAAAATTTTCATATTGTATACCGTTGACGTACCGAAAAATTCGGTATTGTACCGTACCGTACCGAAATCTTCGGTATACTGAAAATTCAGTAAATTCAGCATTTTTCGGTTTGTATACCGAAAATTTGATATTTTTTCTCATCTCCGTTAGACATGATCTAATTACTACTATTCAACAGAAAATGAGACCTATTTCCATCCACCCGTAGGCCGCAGTACGCAAACTTTATTGGGCCTTGGTAAATTGATATTTGAAAACAAAATTACATAACAAGGTCGGTCTGGGGGCAATGTTGAAGAAACAAAGAAACTAAAACATCCCAGACAATGTTAACACAATAACAAGAAAATCCCCTCGACCGTAGAATCCCATATCAGGCAAGTTTAGAGTATGTTTATGGGAATGACGTTCGCTAGCTGGTGGGCGATACATAACGCAGGAGAGTAAATAATCTTCCTTTATTAGACAGTTTTTCAAAAACTTCAATATCCTTCTGCACGTCCATGTTTTGGAGATGATGGAAATGAAAACTAAATCAACGGTATAGGCTTTCGGATCGGAGATTCTCAGCAATCTCAGTCTCCCAGCGGTCACCATTTTCTAAGAGCTTTTCCTTGTCATATAGAAGTTCCTATTATTACATTCAAAGAATTATGGTGTGATTAGTGTTGTACTCAGATATGTAGTCAAACCGAAATTAAAGTTAGAAGTTCAGACCTCATGAGTTTCAGTAGCGAATTCAAAGTTGGGCCCTTCAACAATTGCATCGACAGGGCATGCTTCTTGGCAAAATCCACAGTAAATGCACTTCGTCATATCAATATCATACCTGCAGATCAAAACTTGTATTAGTGTGATCCATAAGTAGTAGTCCGTGCACACAAATACAAGATACAACCATACCTGGTTGTCCGTCTGCTCCCATCTTCTCTTTCCTCAGCTTCAATGGTGATTGCTTGAGCAGGGCATATCTGTACAAGAATGGATATTCCATGAACTAAAATTGTAATCAGCGACAAGACTATATAAACATAACTGCACCAGAAGCCCCCAATGTATACAATGAGTTGGAACTGAGAATATTTCCAGTAATGTAGATTATTTAGAAATATGACAATCAAGCAACAGACTGACAGAAGCCACGTTGAAGTCCAGAATCCCTATGCAGATATACATGGCATCTCCCCAAAGTTTATGAATAACAAAATATGAGTTACATGAGTATTTTTTTGAAGAGAGTATAAGCAAGGTAGAAATAAAAAAAATGTGATTTTATATGTCTGAATTTAACTTCTTTAGAAAATGATGAGATAGCTCTTTTTCACTTTTATATCTAAAAACAGAACAGCTTTCTTGATTTTAAAAGTAAACCATTAAACAAAAGTCAACTTCAAAAGTGTTTCTTAAACTAATTATAAATGACCCTAGAATACCACGATTAAATAAACTTGAGCAAAGGGAGTGATAGAATCTACTACTAACAGCTTCACATAGTTTACAAGCAATGCAGCGTTCCTCTCCAGTTGGATAACGCCGCAGGGCATGTTCTCCACGAAAACGAGGACTCAGAGGACCCTTCTCAAAAGGATAATTAATCTGCAGAAGGAAAGTAATCTCAGGCATTTATCTATCGACTAGAAATACCAAGAGCCAAGGCCTTTTTTGTAAGAGACCTTGTCCTGTTAATACACAGTAATATGCTTTTCCTGTTCAAAGCCCAAAATCCCCAGCAATGCACTTTAGCCAAAAACTTTAAAACAAAGAACCTGAAACCATCCCGTGATAAAAAATAGGGTGAAAAAAGAAAACACCTACAGTTACTTTCTGATCAAAGAAGTATTTGAGTGTCAGCGACAGACCTCGAACCATCTCAGTGAGAAATAGAGTATTTATACTCCTCTCAAAAACTACAAGTAGGTAGCAAGGAGACAACCTTTAAGATTTTCCGGTAAATAGTCAAAAACAATGAACCAAATATAGATAAAAGATGTAAAACTTTGTTAACCAGAACTCCAGTCCTTTGATATCTCCTTTGCAAGTTTCTGTCTCTCTTCATCATCTGTAGTTTAAAGAGCACAAAACAAATTAAAAATCAAAATGTGAAACTGTCACGGTTCTTTTACATATATTTAGCGTTAATCAGCAAAATATCACGAGTATCTTATGACTTGAACTTGATGAAGATAAAACTGCATGCTGAATCAATTGTTTACGAATTGTCTGTGATCTGACATTTACAAGAGAATATGCACAGCCGAAAGCTACTGTATCACCACTGTCACTGTTCTTTTACATGTATTTAGGGTTACTCAGCAAAATATCATGAGTATCTTATGACTTGAACTTGATGAAGATAACCTACATGCTGAATAAATTGTCTGTGAATTGCCTGTGTTTGAGATGACATTTACAAGAGAATATGCACAGCCAAAAGCTACTGTATCACCAGCTTGCTATTTGTTCTATACTGATCTAAAGCAAAATGAAAATGGCAACAAGAATGATATTCACGAGGAATTACTTTTCCTTTCATGTACAAGAGATCAGAGATCAAAATTGTAATAATAATTCCATGTGTAAATGCACAAAGGACCATGACAAAAGCACTTTCACCCTGTTCAGTAGCACCATTTAATATTTGCCATTCATATCTCAGTATACAATCATTTGTTCAAGTGTATTATACACCAAAAGCAAAAGTCAATTCAATGCAGGAAATGATTCAAATTTTTTTTATTGTAAAATGATTCAAATTTTTCGTAATAAAAACCTTTATCAGTAGAGAATGACTGCTTTGTGGCAAATGAGCGCTCATTGTATGTTGCTCCAGAGCAGTTGGTTCCTTTCAATGTTTGCGCTGCCAAAGCCTATAGTTTCGAACCCCAAATATATTAAGAAAATACAAAATATAAAATCTTTAGTATAACATCCTCCTTACTGATGAATTTATCATGATAGAAGGTTTGACTGTGAATGCAAGTCTAGTTAAGACTTTTGGGGCACAGAATAGACAGACAGCGTGAGCCAGCATTATTAACCGTCTACATAAGATCATGCAAAACGACCAGCCAACAATTTAACAACGATGGTATACAAAGGGTAGGCAAGGTTAGAACACTTGCAATAGAGGAATAAAAGATTTTCCCGTCCATCAAAATAAATAGCTAAAAAAAATACCTAAAAAAATACCATGAAATGCAATATCCAAAAAAATGAAATCCCGAGTCCAGCTGAGATGCAAGCAAAATACTTGCATACTAAACCCAAACTACCCGTTTTTAATGACCACGAACTAATTTTAATCCTAATAACAGCAATTCCAGATAAATGAGCTAAACTAAACTGATCAGAGCACTGGGGCTCTATCAAATCGAATACGAGGATCAGAAATCGGAATTACAATTTAACCAAAAAAATCAAGTGAAAAATGTACAACGATCAGCTAGCTCGTACTGATTTAATTCCTTAAACAATAGAAACGGCATCGGAATAAACGAAATCACATCGAAGCAAAACTCAACCCTACAGAACGACTCGAATCAAAAATCAAAACGACATCTTCTCATCAACGAAATTCGAAATTGTAATACCACACGACAGAGACTTACTAAGTGACGAGCGCGAAAAGCGGACACGGATTTACGAGCCAAGGAGGAGGCCATATCTCTAGGCGAAACGAAATTTGGCTAGCTACTGTTCGTCTCGGTCACGGGCGGTGAAGGCTCGCCTTCTTTTTCTTTTTGTTAAATTAGAAATTGTTATTTTTTGAGATTGTTGTTTGTTAAATACAACTTACTTTTTATTGACAGAATGTATTTTTACTTGGAGTAAAAAATATTTTAGTACATAAATTATTGATGAACTGTTATATGAATTATTACAAATAAATTAATTGGTAAATAATATTATTTTTATTTTTCAATTATATTATAATTTTATTGTTAGATTGATAAACGTAAAAAAAACTTGATTTCGATTATAACAAAAAAATTTATTTAATTTCTAACATATTGACTCGAGTGCGAAGTTGCTATCTTAAGTTAGAAGGTAAAACTCGAAATCAACCAAATTAAAAATCTGACTAGTTACAATGTTTCGACTATATCTCATAATTCGATGATGCAAATGACAAAATATCAAAACGAATGAATAGAAAACACAATTTTACATAAGTCGTGTATCACAACATCTTAGTTTGTCTGTAGCATTATTTAGGCGAAATATTAGTAATCAGATTGAGCTGATGGAAACATAAACAACAATCAATCTGAATAGAATTGTTCTGGTATTTTGGTCATATCTCTCAGCTCCATAATTCAAATAGGATGATTCAATATGAATTACAAAGCTAAGAGGTCAATCTACAAATCATCTTTATAAGTCAGTCTGAATCGGGTAAGAAGAGGCCGATAAACTACGATGAAATTGCTGGTTATGCACATAATGAAGAACAAATTCCAGATTGTTAAAAGCATGATATGTCAAACATATCTTTCTAATAAAAACTTGAAATTGATTGATTCATGATTCCATGGAAATCAAAGAGAAAGTGCTACAACTTTCGTCCTTAACACTTTTGCCAAATATCGACGAATCAATGGCTATAATAAAGCAAAACCAACAGCTCAACTTGCACTAGCTTAGCAACAACTCACGTGCAACAGCTCAGATCAAGCCAACATCTCAAACTCATAACAGATCAGCTCGATCTAATAACAGCTCAGTTACAGATTATGGCCAGAAACACGAATTATACCGTTGCAATGTCAGAATCTGCACACAAAATTTTCAAACAGTCGTATTCTTGTGTCTAAATAGGCTATATATACAACATATTGCAAATTAAATACAAGCTTTAGAAGATGATTCAAAGAATGTGCAGTCTACACGAACAGATTAGTTAGAATGAGAGCAAACCCAAATGTGAGGATACATTTGATATATACTTACGAGGTAAAAATCATCACACACGATTACTCACACATATATATGAGAATTGAGCTTCAAAGTTTAGTCGAGTGAGTCTTCACAAAAAGATATTAAAGATCGTGCTTGTAGTATTGGCATGGAGACGTCAAACATTATGTTGATTATGAGGTTGCGGTCTACAATCGAATGTGCTAGAAGTTTCAATTAGACAATCTTTAAGTCATAAATTGAAATGAGATTGTACAAGGAGTTGTATAAACCAAATTCTTCTAGTAAATCATTATTGGATGGAAGAAGAGGTGACATATGAGTTGTTAATATCCGAACATCCATAAATAAATTCGTGTTTTTTATTTATTACATTTAATTATTCTTACTGTTTTTATTGTTGAAATATTTTATGTGTTCTTCAAATACTCAAAATATTGCGTATCAAGTGCTTGATAAAATGTTTCAACAAAAAAAAAAAACGTTTTACATATTCAAATTGCATATTTTTAAATGTTTTTCAAAATGTACAGTACAAGAGATTATTTTGAGCGTCTTCTACTTGGTTTGAAAATCAAACCCCATTTAATTTTTTTTATTAAATATTTCAAGAACTGAGCTATTGTAAATTAATGTTTGTCCCAAACGGCCCTATAATATATATTAATAAAATTACAACTCAAATACGATTGAAATATAATAAAATAAATATATTTGTAGGAGCATGGAGACATTGTTAGCAAACGATCGAAATAACCCTAATAATCATTTTTTTTTTTGAAATTCGGTATTGATTTTTTAAGAATTTGAAAAAGTGTTTGATAAGAAAGTTTTTATTAACCATAAAACCCAACAAACAAACAAATCTTCCGGAAAAAAAACGATATGAAAATGTGACAAAATATTTCGGAGCACGGACACTACCGGTTATCTCAATTTGTGTAATCTATGATTAAAAATTTTATGCACTTGATTCAAGAATGTTGTTTAAATTTAGTTGTTTTTCGAATTGTACTATATTTTGAGTATAAAAAATATATTTATTTTATTATATTTTTATCAATATATTAAAATAAATTTTTACTATTGTATATAATTGATTTATTGAGTTTTACTTTTATCGATATATAATCATAATACTATAACATAGAGGAAAAATATCATTTTATTATATATTTATAAATATTTTTAAAATATATTATGATTCAATATATAAATTATTATTAATAGTTCTAACATTTGTATATAAAAAATTTATATTTATTTATTATAATATAATTTTAATTTATTTTTATAATTTTAATCCATAAATTAAAAATAAAATGAATATTGAGTTGAATTCAATAACAATAATTGGACTTAAATTCAATTTATATTAAGGGTAAAATTGACTTTTTAACCGGTATAGAGTATCAATTACTAATTTATTATGATTAAATGCTTACCATTAGGCTAAAAGTTATAGATGTTAGCAAAGATGTAACTTTATTTTTTATCGTTGTGGTCGCACGAAGTTCATCTACTTGGGTGCTAATAGGTCAGACTGTTAGGCTCATGAGTCCAGAGAGGTGCATGTCTATCTGCTGGTTGTGTCTCATATCCTAGAGATCAGTCTTATAATTTCCCTATCGACAGTCCTATCTCAGCAGAGACAATATTACCACCGTTAAGATCTTACGTAACTTTTTTACGACCCTAGCCAACCATATCAAGCGGCACAACATCAGCATCTTGACGCACGAGAGAACTTTCTAAGTGATCAATCATCTCAATACTACTCTCACTCATACACATTTAACCTAACATCAGTTATAATAGTTTGTGTATTAATTTATCAATAGTTATTGTATCAAAATATTATTTACTCTTTATACTTATATTCATTATTTATTATTGTTATAATATAAATGAACGATAACACATCATGTAACTGAAATAGAATTGTTTGAACCCCGAGCCGTGAGTGCTTTAATCGTCATTAGTTCAATTTCCCGTATCAATATTTTTTGGGATAAACCTATAAACTAAGATGCAAAATTTCATCAACAAATTTACAAGGTATTAAAACTTTTAAAAAATAGCTGTATCGCTTCATCAATTTATTGCTAAAATAAAAAAATATTTAATTTATTTTATATTACATTTATATATTAGGGAAAGAAAAGGGTCACAAGAAACAACACCTGTCAGGTACGCTCTTGCATTCATTGTTAAAGATTTTTATATATTCTTTAAAAAAGGATATATATATATCCAAACCACATTTAAAATAATATATACTTATGCAATAATGTAATGTGTCTCAAAAACGACCTTACATCCTACTCGAAATTCAATTTGGTGGAATATATGAACATTTGACAAATTAACGTATTTTGATTTCTTCCGGCAAAATCTTCTCGATAGAGCCATTACAATTTACATGACCCACATAGTTTGTAATGTATTGCATTAATAATAATTTAATTATTGTATATAAAAAAAATTATATAGATATATATATAGTTTTGATATGTTGCACACCTATGTGAGCACCGATGAGGTGTCAATCACCCATTGGATGCGCAATTTTTCTATATTTCATCACCTCATCGGTGTTCATATAGGTGTGCACAATAGGTGTGCAGCATATCAAAATTATATATATCTATACATGTATATATATATATATATATTTTACATCCTCAAGTGCATTATTAATCCCCCCTGCCCTCCAAGCAATAATAACGTATGGTTCCTGACTTTTTTCTCATAGTCTGTTTGGATTTAGTGAATGGGCCAAAAATATTAACAAATGAGGAAATTTTCAAATTTACACTCGGGGGTGTGTTGAGTACAAGTGATGAGATAAATAAATGATTGATTATGCTATAGATAACAAGATTGATATATTATTAATCAAACATTATATGATACTATTAAGATTGTTTGATTCAACATTTTGAATATGTGATTAGCTTTTAAATATTAATAAATTTACTATTATACACTTGCTAAGTTTATTTATTTGTTGTACACGTTTGGAGGCAATACATAATATCAGGTAATAATAATAATGTTAATAATAAAGATATTAATAACCTTTGAATTAATAAGTGTAAATATCATAAAATTAAATATAATAAAAACAAAAATATTATTGATAAGCATAACCAACATTAAACTTTTAGTTTTTATTATTTTATTAAAATATATGCAAATAAATTATTGTTTCAAAATAAAAAAAATATCTTTATATTTTTTAAAGTTTAAATCAAATTAATTAATAATGATATATATTAAAACATCTTAAAATTTTAACCAAACATTATATAAGTGTTTGCCTATTAATCTATCATTGTTTAATCCACTCAACCAAATACATCTTCAGAAGTTAGAATTTGAAATTATTTTATGCTATATTTTAAAAGTATATTGATAAATTTTTAAATAATTATGATATAATAATTGTTCCAGTCCTCCTCCATTGATCCAGTCGTTTTAATTAAAATTATTTTATAATTATTAATAAGAAATTTTAGAGCATTATCTATCTATGATTTAGCTTATAATATATCGAGATAAAAACTAATTATATTATATTTACTGAATTCTCAAAATATACAAGAAAATTTCCTCAGCCAAAGATGTCATTTGAATATATAAATTTGGAGAATATTTTATTTTTAAAAGTTATGTATTTGTTTGGAACATATTTCTAAAAATTATGTTATTTGTCTTGTTGTGTGTCATAAATTTGTAATGGATATAAACTAAATAAATCTTTTATAAAATTATTTTACATGCCTATTTTTAAATATCATGTCACGACGTTAATAAATTGATTTGACTATTTTTCACAATTTATTTGTCAAATTTTTTAATAATGTCAGATCATATATCAAGATTTGAAATTTTATTATAAAAAATATCAAATAAACGATAAACTATGTCGACTTTATTTAATAATTTAATTTTGTTCAAAGTAAATGTAAGTAAACTGTCGTTTTACCAAAATTATAGTTAGTGATAATAATGTGACTCAAATATTTTTAAATCGTACAATAACTTAAAGCACCACGTTTCGATTGTTCTACCTAACAAGAATAATTATTGTACTCAACAATGCTTAAATGGAGAAAATCTTTATAGCCAAATCGATGAATAATTTGTGGTTTGTTGACTCCCAAAATGTTAAAACTGTATTTTCAAAATTCTCTTCGTTTAAAAAAAAGAATCATTTTCTAATTTTACATGTTGGGTGCAATAATTGTTCCTGCTTGGTAGAACGATCGAACCGTGATACTTGAGCTGGTGTGCGGTTTAAAAGATTTGAGTTGTATCATTACCACTAGCTATAGCTTTTGGTAAAGCGGTAATCACTCGGTCCTACAATTGGTATCAGAGCCAATGTCACGGGTTCGATTCCCATTGATTGCAAGGAGTGCAATTATTGGGAGGGGGATTGTTGGGTACAATAATTGTCCCTGCTTGGTAGAGCGATCGAATCGTGGTGCTTGAGCTGTTGTGCGGTTTAAAAGATTTTAGTTGCACTATTACTACTAGCTATAGTTTTTGGTAAAACGGTAAGCACTCGGTCCTTTTGTCTAATCTATTTGCGTGTGTTTGCAAAAGATGTGTTTTTGTATAAACAATTTAATAAACAGTAAGTTTCTTGTGAAATGATCTCGCAGATCTTTATTCATGAGACTAGTCAATCATGCCCTTATTTAGTATAAAAGTAATATTTTTATGCATAAAAAGTAATATTTTTGATAGATAACTCAAATAGAATACATGTCTTGCAAAATCGACTTGTTATATTGTCTTACATAAGTTTTGTGTTAAATTTATAGATTATGAAGAAGTGCAAAAAAAAAAAAATCAAAAGTGAGCAGTATTTGAAAACAAAAGTAAAAAACTGAAAATCACAAGTGAGTAATGCTTGATATATAAGTAATAATAATACTAGATTTTTACAATAATCGCTTTTTATAGAAGAAAAATCAGCATCTCCCCTTATTTTGGATTTCAATTATGTAAAAGCTAACTTAAAATCTGGATTTAAGCAATACAGAAAACTGATTTTAAGTCAAAAACAAAAAATAACTTTGCAGTCAGTAAAAAAAATTATTTTAAAGTAAAAATCTCATAACTATTTTTTAGAGATTACAAATAGTCCCTTTGTCTTTATGTGACAATCGATTTTCTACACCAAAATGATGTTGTAAGTTCTTAATAACACATTCGTAGCTTAATAATTATTTGAAGTGTATATTTATATACATCTTTTATTACCATTTACAAAGAAACTGATTAAACTGTGTTTAGATATTTCTAAACATAAATATGCTCAGCTATTTTTAAATCAACTTATTTTTAATAAAAATTTTGCAACACACAAGACAGTTTTTACACCGCAAATGAAAATCAGATTTGTAAAAAATTAAATTGATGCAGCAGATTTTTTTTGCCCTGATGAATAATGATAAAATCAATTCATTATTTTATATTGGATAAATTTGAAGCTTAACTAATGAAATTAAGCAAAGAAATATATAAAACTCGAAATGGGATTGTACTATGTGCCAAAGGAGGTGTTGAGGCGTCTGGAAGGGGCCCCTCGGTGTCCCAAATACGGCCAAATACGGTGTGGAACAATCCAGGCTATAGGGAATTTTCCAGCGAAGGAGACGCCTGATGACACTATTTTACAAGAATTACGAGTTTTCGTGGATCTTTGTCTCCAAAAGATATATTTTGGTCACATTTTTGAGATTTCTTACATGTTTATCAATCTACATGAATGAATAAAAGAGACGAAATAACATCAACTTTGAAAGGATCAAACAAAAGAAGAATATTTACACTCATATTAAACTTCCTCTTCTTCTTCTTTCTTCTCAAAAAGGAATTTGCTTCATTTTTTGGTAACAGAACTCGTGATTTGTAGTGCTACTATTATAATTAAGAAGTCGTTGTATCTTGAGAGATTATTGTCATATCCCGTGAGCACCATGTGGTGCAAATTCATCTTAAGGACAAATAGTTCTCTCTTGCCTCGACTTTAAATTTGCTAACACAGTTTCCTGAATCTTGTTATCTTCAAGTTGCAGATCTTATGAAAATGTTCTATAAAAATCATCACCAATAATATTTAGACTAAAATTGCTTTTGTTTTGTTTGTTTGTTTTGTTTTGTTTTTGTTTTTTTTTTTTTCTATTTGAAGATATATTAACTATCAACATGAACGAATCCAAATTATACAGTCTCACGAAAATACGATGACTTGTTAATCACTGAATTTCAAATATCAGTTTTTGAAATTTTTCATTGCTTAGTTTTTCTATACTTCTTAAATTAAATGTTCTTTCGAATTTTTTGATTGAATAAATATTTTTTTTTTGCAATATGAAAAAATTGTAAATTATGAATCACGATTATTATGCAAAACATATGAATATGTTCATTCAAATAGTTTATTGACTTAAGAATTCAATACTTTATGTAGTGGTTTTATGAAGATTTTTTAAAGAAAAACATAAAATCGGAATGAGACTCAAGATCTTAGATTTAGACTATGGATTGAAAAAAGATAATAAATTATATGTCTAAAATTTCACGGCATCAAATGATATATGCGTTGAAATATAAACGATCTCAATCTTTTAATTCGAAATTTATATGGCTCCTTAAATATAAAAAATAATATTCCATCATATTCATTAATGACAGTACAAGATATGAGATATTATCTTACGAAATGAAAGATGGAGCTTTAGTAGCTTCTGATGAACATAAGAATGATGTATCAATTATATAAACGTGTTGCATATGTTGTGACAAATTGTCCTAATATCCGATGTTTGATTATAGTCAAATTTTTTAAGTTGTGTACGCTTGAACTTCGAATTTACAAGATATTAAGTCTTGATTTTAGTTTTATAATATTTTACACTTAAAATTCAAAATGTCAATAGAATTCGAGATTCCAAGTTTTAAATTTTGTAAAACAAAACATGCTTAAACATAAATTTGCAAGATATTAAAATCTTTAATTTAGATTTATAAGTTATAACACTTAAAATTTGGAAAACTTGGAAGTTTCAATATCAATCAAACGATAAAGTGAAGTGATAGACATGGAGAATACAATGTTGTCAAATTTGAGAATAATGTATAAAATTTGAATTTTTTAAGCGAGAATGATTAAGTCCAAACTTAGCAAGATATTAAATATTGAATACGGATTTTTAAGTTCATATTGCTTAAAATTTGATAAAGTTTTGGTTTTTTAAACAATCACGCTTAAATCCAAATTTAACAAGATACTGAAATCTTGAATTTGGATTTCTATCTTTATTTGAACTTTTACGACTTTAAATTCTTTAAGCAAGTACGCTTGAATCCAAATTTAACAAGATAGAAAATATTGAATTTAAATTTCTAAGTTATGTCTCTTAGAATCGATAAAGATGTGCTTACCCAAATTTGTTTGCCGGTACGAGAAGTCTTTGAAAAGTGTAATTAAATTACATCATTTTCTTTTATTTTTTCCTTGCTAATTTAGATTTACATACGAACTTTAAAAACATTCGCGCTTAAAATCAAAAATTTACAAGATATAAACTTTTGAGTTTGGATTTTCAAAGTCTTGCGCTTAAAATTCGAATTTTAGAATTGTATTAGAGTTGTTTCGAATTCTTTAAAAAATTGTAATTACATCCAATTTTGAAAAAAGTTAATTTGTGGGTTTGGATTTATAAGTTTTAATGCTTAGAATTTAAGTTTAATAGCGGTATATACATTTCAAAGTTTTTTAATTTAAATGATTGATGGCAGCTATGAACATGTATGTCAAATACAGAATATCATGTTAAACTTTATCTCAAGTAGTGTTATCAATTTTGATTGAGTGAAATCATAACATAACTTGACATATTCGTAATTAAAACTTTGGATGAAGATCAAATAAATATCTCGTCAAAAGGAATGAACTTCAAATCTACATAATAAAGTTTTTATAGTGGCAACCAAATCTTGTTGACCGGAGATCCCAAGATCTTGATTAAATGAGAAAACTAAATTATGAGAACTTATATTAATACTCGATAATTACTCTATTCTCATTCCTATGACGCAAAGTATTGTTTCTACAAATGTAGTGAGGATAAGTTTTCTACTTTTTAACGATTTTTTTACTCGTAAAGGGCGGATTATGGTATGATACTCTTCAGAAAGGAGACAATTTATGTATGTGTGATGACAGACCGCCTAAATGAAATATCTATGAAGTCAATATGTGTTCTATGACCAAAACAGGCACAGCCGAAATACCAAAAGAAAATGATAGGAAAATTATCGTGTAGGTATTGTTGTCTAGTTTTACACAAACTGCCAAGAAGTTCAAGACATAATTTTCACTTCGTGACCTAGTAAATCCGATAGTATTCTACTTAGCAATGTTCATAGCAAAAAGTTAGCTCTCATAATGCGATGATTTTCTTGTGTAAACTATCGGATTTTCTCGTGACTTAGTAAATTCGATAATATTCTACTCAGCAACGTTCATTCATGTGGGGGATTTTGTTTAGGCGCTTGGAAGGGGCGCCTCAGGGCCCTAAATACGGCCTAGAACAACCAAGGGTGTAGGGGGGTGCTTCTTGTTGCACAGAGGAGGTGCTTTCCCTGTGCCCTGGACCGTGGGAGAGAAGCCTATGCGCCAGTAAAGTGGTGCCTAGGCATCTGGCGATGTTGTTTGATAAGAGTTGCGAGTTTTCATCGAGCTTCACCTCCAATTTGTGTCTTTTGATCACATTTTCGATATTTGTGACTTATATATCAATCCACATGAATGAATTTAAAAAGAAAGAGGCAAAATAACATCAATTTTGAGAGAATCAAACAATGTAAGATCAATTGCATGCATATTGAGCATATTCTTCGTTCCAATTTGCTTCATTTTCTGATTATGAAACTTGTGATTTGTAAAGCTATTATCACAAGTTGATAGTCGTTGTATATTGAGAAACAAATGTCATATCCGTGAGCACCATCTGCGACACAAATTCGTCTTAAGAACAAATAATTCTCTTCGCCTCGACTTCGGATTTGATAACATAATATGTTGAGTTTTATTATCTTCATGTTGTAGATCTCGTGAAAGTATTATTCAAATTTTTTCACTATACCATATAATTTTAAAAAAATTAGATACATTCTAATATACTGTAAAAGTACGTGGATCTAATCCATATCAATAAAAAATATAGTTGATAACATATTTGTATTTAGAATGTCCAATCGATTTATTACTTAAATTTTAGCTAATATCTATCGAGAACACAATATTTCATAAATTTACTATTCGATACCCCAATGAAATTTTCCACGTCGATTATATTCTCGTTTCCACCCTTATTTCCTTAATTATTATAATTATAGTCCTCCGACCCCACCTTTTCAATTTATTATTATTTTAACAGAACAACATTTACTCCCGTTTGGCCTCTTAAATTCAAAAGCGGTAGCCATTCTTCATGTTCACGCAAAATCTCTCACTCCAATTCATTCTACCTCGCCGGTATTTATGGCGGTTCCAGGCGATTCTTCCGGCGACAGCATTTTCACCTCGGAGACTTCGATTTTCGGCCAGAAACTCTACGTCGTCATAATCACTACAGTTGTACTCATTCTCGTCGTTTTCCTTTTAATCCTCCTAATGCTTCGCCGGAATCGGAATTCGAGACGACGCTGCATTGCGGTCAGACACAGTTCAGGACTATTGCCTCTGGTCAATAAAGAGATTAGAGAATTTAAAGAGTCCAATCAAGGACAAGCCATTGAAGTTGGCAAAGTGTTTGATCAAGGAGAAACGGATAAAGTTGGTAGAGATAGAGACAAAGTGCTTTTGATTGAAGATGTGGTTAAGGAAACGGAAATTGACTCGGGTAGGATTAAAAGGAGTTCGGAAGGCAATGAATCTAGCTCCGGTGACGGTTTGGGTAACTTCGGCTGGGGACGGTGGTTTAGCTTGAGCGAGCTTCAAATTGCGACGGATCAGTTCACCACTAAGAATGTGATCGGTGAAGGAGGCTATGGTATTGTTTATCGAGGTGTCTTACCGGATGGATCTTTAGTTGCTGTAAAAAATCTTCGAAACAACAAGTAAGTTCGTAGAGGAATTGTTTCCATGATTTTCAAAGCTCTTGTTTACTTGAATTGTACAAAAACAGGAAGTTAGAATTATATGAAGTTTGATTACTGATAATAATTTCACTCAAGGTAGTCCATGTGATGCATGCAGAGGCGGAGCCACATGGTTGTTTACTCGAGCTTTGACCTGGATGACCTAATTTTTTTAAAAAAAATTTATATGTAAATTTTGTATAATTTTGAAATAATTTTGAAATAATAAAAAAATTTAGAGTTTAAAATTTCAATCCGAAGGGAGCCAGAAATATCGCTCCACACTTGATGCATGTCAGTGGCAGTAATTATTATCACGCGAAGCAATTGCATTACAATACTTGTGTATGTTGTAAATAGTACATTCTGTTAAATGCGGTTATTTTGGTTGTTAGACGCAAATGATTTTGTGTTTAATTCACAGATGATTTCGTGTTTAAGTTCTAATTGGCAATTTAGTGATAGAGATTTTGGTTTAAAGTGCTCATCTGATGCATGTGGAATTAGTTGAAGTAATATTGTACGTATGCGTGTTTGGTGAGGATTTTTTGGATTGGATTTAAAACGAATCAAAGCTTCTCAGATCTAAATTTTATTGAATTGAGTGCTTGATCGTTTGCTTTTGTCTCTTTTGACCAGGGATTGAATAAAAACAAAGTAAATGGTTACTTTTTGATTCTTTCTCTCTTCTCGTTCTTCTTCATCGCCTGCAGGATAAACTTTAACTCACCATTTTACCTTTTAATAAGAGTAATAATAATTAATATTTGTGCTGTTGCAATATCACTCTTTTTACTTTATCTTCATTTTACTTTATCCTTTTACATATATTGCTCTTTTAAAGTCTAAACATATTCCAATTTTTCATTTCCCAATTTATATATATATACTGTAAAATTTGGTATTCTTGAGTAAGATTTTTGGTGGAAATTGGCTTCTGTCGCTCCAGAAATGATACTGACTGTTCTACAGAATTTCATGACGAAAAAGTTATATCACTGAAATGTTAGACCACGACTTGTTTGCTATTACAAGTCTCTGGTGGGGAATGAACGCATGTTACTTCCATTTTAGTGCAAGTTATCATTTCCCCCCAGAATGCGCTTTGATTTAATAAAAGGATTTGTCGCTGATAATGTGGCATTCATTCGGCATTGAGGATATGTATTTGAACAGTGACAAAATTCGATAAATGTAAATTTGAAATTGAACAGTCAAGTCTAAAGTAAAATACGAGGTAACGGTCGTTATGTCTCTCAACAGAAAAGTCCTCGTGATGTGGATAAATTAGCTGATTTACTGGAAGACATGAGAGAATGAAAGTTGTCCATGATATTTAGTTTTCTTCAAGAGATTGACAAATGAACTCTAGAAAATGATACCTGATGTCTTGATTGTACTGGGCAAAATATCAACTTGATGGTGTCGGATCTGATTGTCAACAGGGGCCAGGCAGAGAAGGAGTTTAAGGTGGAAGTTGAAGTCATAGGCAAAGCAAGACACAAGAATCTAGTGGGTCTGATAGGTTACTGTGCAGAAGGTGCTCAAAGGTACCTAACTAGCCCTCGTTTCAATGTAGGTATAACATGCTTGCTTGAATTCTCACTACAATTTCTTTTTCTCTCTCCAGGTTCCTTGTCTACGAGTACATCGAGAATGGCAATTTGGATCATTGGTTACATGGTGATGTCGGGCCAATTAGCCCTTTAGGTTGGGAGATCAGGATGAAAATTGCAGTAGGGACGGCAAGAGGGTGAGACATCATACTTCTTGTCGCAAGTATTCTTTGTGTATAACCAAAAGGTGTTTCTGTTTCCCATTTTAGTGTACAATTGATCATTGCATTTTATTGAAACGATCTTTAGGATATTACTTTGTTTCCTTCAGAACTTTTGAAAGTTAAGCTAAATTGTAGCGGAGAGAGTCCACCATTGGCAACTACTAGACATCACAAAATTTATCCAAGTCCACGGCCGTTTCATTCCTGCTCTTTACCAATATCATTACCTTCTTATTTCTACTAATACATGGATTTGAAAATGCTATCACAGATTGGCATACTTACATGAAGGTTTGGAACCCAAAGTTGTTCATCGTGATGTGAAATCCAGCAACATTCTCTTGGACAGGAAATGGAACCCGAAAGTATCAGACTTTGGACTTGCCAAACTATTGGGTTCTGAGAAAAGCCATGTTACTACACGCGTGATGGGAACATTTGGGTTCGTCCTTCTCTGGTATTTAGTATGTGCTTCTGCATCGAATAAAAGCACATCATCAACTTTTCAGTTATTTTTCACAGTTATGTCTCCCCTGACTACGCAAGCACGGGTATGCTCAACGAGGGGAATGATATATACAGCTTTGGAGTTCTACTCATGGAATTAATTACTGGGAGGAGTCCAATAGACTATTCAAGACCTCCAGGAGAGGTTCTTTCCATTCCAACTTTTCCAACCCATCAAACTTACGTAATGCAAGGTAATTGCACTAATACACTCTTTCTTTAAATTTCAGATGAACTTGGTAGAATGGTTCAAAGGAATGGTAGGGAGTCGTCGTGGCGAAGAGTTGGTAGACCCTTCGATTAAAGTTCCTCCTCCCTCAAGATCTTTGAAGAGATTACTATTAGTTTGCCTTCGCTGTACAGATATGGATGCCGGCAAACGTCCAAAGATGGGGCAAATAGCACACATGCTTGAGGCTGATGAATTTCCTTACTCTGCTGTGAGCACTATCCTCTGCAATGCAGTTTCTCACATTTCAGCCACTGCTCATATACTGCAGGCACTAAGCACTGGCTAGATATTATTTTTAGATGAAACTGTTACATGGTTACGTTAATAATATATATATCTTTGGCTATTTTGTGTAAATTTTTATTGTAAAAATAACTATTTCTTTCACAGGAGCCACGGACTGTTCGCGATACAACCCCGCTGCATCCCCAAGCACCTGGCAACTATAATATTAGATCGCTTCGTAAGGAAGTGGGGAATGATGATGAAGAAAGAACGAGGTGTAGATGAACATATATTTTATCATGATCGATGCACTAAAAAATGTAAACTTTTTCCTGACTTCATAGCCATATTTGGTGAATGGTGATGCTACTGAAATTGTAATGACCCGTGTGTAATGATAATTAATAAGAGACGATATACGCCCCTGATTGGTGACAAGTCCAAACTATAATTTCTGGCAATTCTTTCAGCCGGCAAAAGCATGAAAACACAGCAAATAAATAATTAAGTGGATGTCTGGTATTTTCCCAGGAGTTCGGAGACAAAACATTTACCTATTCGGGTAACTGGGACGACTCCTCAAAACTCCTGCGGTCGGGAGGCCGGTTCACTCTCGAGTCGAACCTGGATGAATAACTTTGATATGATAATTTATGTCCAATGTATTTGTTGGTCCCACGTGCAGAATTTGAGATAATAAAACAAGAGAAATAAAGAATAAACTGGACACCGAGATTTACGTGAAAAACCTCTAAAAATTATTAGGGTAAAAACCACGGGCAAGATGAAAAAAATTCCACTATAATATTTTGTGGTGTACAACTCACTCACTGTGTTTCCAAAGAGAACACACAATCTCTTAATACAGGAGAACAAAACACCTCACAAATATTATAGAACTAAGCACTCAAATGCTTATAAGATGAGAGAAAACTCGAAGAAGGGATGATTTCAGAATGAAGGGTGGAGCTCTATTTATAGAGTCCCCTGTCCGTGTGAATACGCGTTAAAAACGCGTATTCATATTTTCTTCGGCTGCACATACACGTTTTGCTTCTTTTTCAACAAAGACAATCAAATGAGAATTCTCCTCTCCATGCATTTATTATGTATGTCCCCACCTTTAATTATTTTGCCGACATTTCTCCCACTTGGAGATTTGATTGAGAATCAAACACATCTCCACATATCCTTTCAATCTTGCCATTCCCTACTGTTTACGTTTCCGCTAGGCCACTTGAGGATCTACACCACTCAAACTTATCAGTGTTCACTGGCTTGGTCAGAAAATCAGCTATGTTATCCTTCGTATGGATCTTCTGCATATCCACGCTTCCTTCTTCTACTACTTCCCGCACAAAGTGAAATTGTACTCCAATGTGTTTCGTCCTGGAATGAAAGGCTGGATTTCTTGTGATGTGCAAGGCACTCTGACTGTCACAAAACAAAGGAACATTATCTTGTTTGTGCCCAATCTCCTCCAATAACCTTTTAGTCCATATTGCCTCCTTGCAAGCTTGAGTAGCTGCCATGTATTCTGCCTCGGTTGTAGATAACGCCACAACTGTCTGCACTTTTGAAACCCAGCTTACTGCTCCTCCTGCAAGTGTAAACACATAACCAGTAGTAGATTTCCTCTTATCAGGATCACCTGCATAATCTGAATCGACATAACCCCTGAGTGTAAAATCCAATCCTCCATAACATAATGCAGCATTCGAGGTACCCTTAATGTATCTAAGGATCCTCTTAACAGTGCTCCAATGCTCTCGTCCAGGATTCGCCATATACCGACTAACTGCTCCCACTGCTTGAGCAATGTCCGGTCTTATACAGATCATAGCGAACATCAAACTTCCCACTGCTGATGCATACGGTACTCGAGACATCTCCATCCTCTTTGCTTCACTGCTAGGACACATTTCGGAGGATAACCTGAAGTTAACAGGAAGAGGGGTCGAAATTGGCTTACTATCTTTCATGTTGAAGCGTTGCAAGATTTTCTTAAAATAATTTTTCTGGGAAAGCCAAATCTGTCTGTTACTTTTATCTTGGTGAACTTGCATCCCTAGAATCTTGTTTGCTGGTCCCAAGTCCTTCATATCAAATTCCCTAGGCAACTGTGCCTTCAATCCTTGGACATGATCTTTGTTGGGGCCTGCTACCAACATGTCGTCCACATACAACAGCAAAATAATATAATCATCACCAGACCTCTTGAAATACGTATAAGGGTCTGCATTCAATCTGTTGTATCCAAGGCTCATGATATAGGAATCAAATCTCTTATACCAACATCTCGGCGCCTGTTTGAGACCGTACAGAGATTTGTTCAACCTGCAAACCAAGTTCTCTTTGCCTTTTTCCGCAAAATCTTCTGGCTGGAGCATATAGATTTCTTCTTCAAGATCTCCATGAAGAAATGCCGTTTTCACATCTAGCTGTTCTAGATGTAGGTCAAACACCGCACACAATGCCAGCACCACTCTGACTGTTGTAAACCGAACCACATGAGAAAATATCTCATTGAAGTCAATGCCTTCTTTCTGAGCATACCCTTTTACCACCAATCTACCACGATACCGCTCCACTTGGTTATTGCCATCTCGCTTGATCTTATAGAGACATCTGTTACCGATGGCTTTCCTCCCTCGTGGTAGTGTAACAAGATCTCAAGTTTTATTCCTGTCTAATGCCTCCAATTCTTCTTGCATTGATATTATCCACAAAGATACATCCGAGCTTTGAGTAGCCTCGTGGAAACTCGATGGCTCACCATCCTCTGATAATAGACAATATGCAATGTTGCTTTCAGTGACATAATCTGAAAGCTAACCTGGTGGTCTTCTGTCTCGAGTTGACTGCCTCACATTAGAAACCTCAAACTCAAAATGTTCTTGTTCCTCGTGCTCTGGTACTGCTTCATAAGAAACTTGACCTTCGTTCGTCTTATTTTCCACCTGAAATATAGTAGTTTCTGAACTCGGTGTGCCTTTGTCTCCCTTTACTTTATCTTCCTCGAAGATAACATCCCTGCTGATGACAAGCTTGTGAACAGTAGGATCCCACAAGCGAAACCCTTTTACTCCATCAGCATAACCCAAGAAGATACATTTTCTGGATTTCGAATCCAACTTTGATCTTTCTTGTTCATTGTACAAAACGTACACCGGACTTCCAAATGTATGCAAATGAGAATAATCTGTCGGCTTCCCGGTCCACATCTCCATCGGAGTCTTCAGATCAATCGTCACTGAAGGAGAACGATCGATAATATAACAAGCGGTTTTGACTGCTTCCGCCCAAAATGACTTTTCTAGACCCGCAGTCCTCAACATAGCTCTTGTTCTGTCCAACAAGTTCCTGTTCATCCGCTCCACCACTCCACTCTATTGAGGTGTGTAAGCCGCCGTGAACTTTCTCTTGATGCCCTCATGTTGACAAAATGCATCAAACTTGTCACTGGTATATTCTCTTCCATTGTCAGTCCTCAGACACTTGATTTTCTTTTCAGAATCAAGTTCAACCCGCGCTTTGAAATCTTTGAAGATTTGGAAAACATCTGATTTCTTCTTCATTGGATACACCCAACATCTCCTAGAGAAATCATCAATGAACGAGACAAAGTATCTCGCTCCTCCTAGGGATACAACCGGTGCTTGCCAAACATCCGAATGAATCAGCTCCAATATGCTTTTGCTCCTGGCAGTAGAAGTGCCAAACTTTAATCTGTGTTGTTTACTGGTAACACAGTGCTCACAAAAGGGTAGTGACACTTTTGTAAGTCCCGACAGCAGCTTCCGTTCTGAGAGAATTTTCAACCCCCGTTCTGACATATTCCCGAGCTTTCTATGCCATAACACTGTTAATTCTTCTCCTGAACCAATTGATGCAACAGCTAGTTCTGCCTCTTTGTGTGTTTATCCCAAAAGTACATACAGATTTGCAGCAACTTTTTCCGCCTTCATAACCACAAGCGCTCCCTTCACAATTTTCATGATCCCGTTCTCGATCCGAGTTTTGCACCCGATATCATCCAATTGCCCCAAGGACAAAAGATTTTTCGTCAGTCCTTTCACATGTCGTACCTCCTGTTATGGTGCGAATGGTGCCATCAAACATTTTAATTTTGATAGTACCGACCCCAGCGATTTCCAAGGCATGATCATTTCCCATGAATACAGATCTTCCTGAGACTGGTTCATAATGATCAAACCATTCTCTCCGAGACGTCATGTGCCACGTCGCTCCTGAATCCATAATCCATGTATCACAAAATTTGTGCCTGCCTTCTGCAACAGTTGCTGCTTCGCTGAATAATATTTTACCACTGCCTGAAGTACTGGCCATATTTCCTTGAGAGCTTTTATCGATACTCGTACACTCTTTCTTGAAGTGCCCTTTACCGCCACATTTAAAGCAGTAAATATTTTTCTTCTTACTTCTCGACTTTGATCTACCTCGCCTTTTACTCCCACTGGAATCACGGTCCATAAATCTTCCTCTTATCATCGGTAACGCCTCTGCCTTCTTCGAGGTTACCAACCTATCTTCTTTATTCTTGCGCCGGCTTTCTTCTCCGAGAACCGCAGTTAAGACATCGTCGAATCTTAGAAAGCCCATAAGAATATTGTTGGTTATGTTGATGATAAGTTGATCATATGAATCTGATAGACTTTGAAGTAGAAGCTCCGCACGTTCATTTTCCCCTATTTTATGCCCCATGGAAGTGAGTTGGGCAAATAGAGTATTGAGTGTGTTGATATGATCGGTCATCAATGAAGATTCCGCCATCCGAAAAGTATAAAGCCTTCTCTTTAGGAAAATCATGTTGTGTAGCGACTTGACCTCGTACATCTTTGTCAGAGTATCCCAGATAACTTTTGCTGTTTTTATCTCAGAGATACTTGACAAAACTTCGTCAGCTATAGCCAGGTGTAAATTGGCAACAACATTATCATTCATCTCGTTCCACTTTCTATCATTTGTAATCTCCACCGATCTATCTCCAATAGCCGTCAAGCAATTCTCCTTTCTTAAAACTGCTTGTATCTTTATTTTCCACAGCATAAAATTGCTTCCGTTGAACTTTGTTATCTCATACCTTCCCGCCATTATGTCTACAACAATTTAGTAGACTGGATAAAATTAATCCCGCCTTAAATAAAAAATCTCAAAAAATCTTTTATGATGTGGAAGATCAGTCTAGGCTGCAACCACAGAGCATACTTAGAATTTTAAAAAATTTTAAACCAAGGCTCTGATACCACTTGTTGGTCCCACGTGCGGAATTTGAGATAATAAAACAAGAAAAATAAAGAATAAACTGGACACCGAGATTTACGTGGAAAACCCCTAAAAATTATTAGGGTAAAAACCACGGGCAAGATGAAAAAAATTTCACTATAATATTTTGTGGTGTACAACTCACTCACTGTGTTTCCAAAGAGAACACACACTCTCTTAATACAGGAGAACAAATCACCTCACAAATATTATAGAAGTAAGCACTCAAATGCTTATAAGATGAGAGAAAACTCGAAGAAGGGATGATTTCAGAATGAAGGGGGAGCTCTATAAATAGAGCTCTCTGTCCGTGTGAATACGCGTTAAAAACGCGTATTCATATTTCCTTCGGCTGCACATACACGTTTTGCTTCTTTTTCAACAAAGGCAATCAAATAAGAATTCTCCTCTGCATGCATTTATTATGTATGTCCCCACCTTTAATTATTTTGCCGACAGTATTGAGTAGTACGTAGATGTTTCTAGATGTTAGTCACTCAACACGTACATGATGTTTTTTAGGTTCTTGTACTTTTTTACTTCAACTCGGAGGTCTCGAATTTCCACACTGACGGTCTGATGTCACAACCTATCAATGTCTTCATTCGCAGAAACATACTAGCATGGTAACCTACTTGAAGAATAAAAACAAGGCTCGAATTTCTCGTTCCAGAGGCTATCGGCCATCTGGCGGCAGGTGCTTTCGTCTTTCTTTCCAAAAGTTTTTGAGGCTGCTTTTATTAAAATTTGATCTATTATTATGATAATGAAATTCATATTGATAGCTTTTGGATTGTTTCTTTATTGTGCATATTATATATGATGTTGAGTTCGTGTTTTAAAGTGGTTTGAATTGTATTATATTATTGTTGATTGAGAACATGGTTTTGTTCCAACTTTAACTTCTTTTTGTAAAGTTGTTGAATTTGTAACTGTTGGGTGTTCGATCGAGTTATGTGTTCATAGAGGCGTATGTCTATATATTTTACTCTATTTCAACGTGATTTTATACATATACATATATATACATACATATATATACATATATATATATGAGCTGACACATATTTATATGATATATAGTTTCATCACATCCAATAGAAATGTAACAACTTATTATGTCACCACCAAAGGTGTAAAACTTAGCAAAATTGTATATATATACTATATATAAATGTTAATGTCTTTAGTGGTTTGACTTTGTGACACCAATTGATTTTTACGAAAATACCCTATCTATTTAAATAAATAATATTTTTAATATAATTTACTCATAACTACAATATTTAATCCACTTAAAAATTCAAAACAAAATCTTATTAATCAACTCGATCTATTAATGATCATGATCATGATCATGATTCATATACGTAAATCGTCGTTCGCTAGTTATATATAAAGGTTGACGCTATTAGTAATCCGACTTTGTGAACAAAAATATTCTATTCATTTAGATAATTAATGTTTTTCGTATGATCTTTTCCTAACTATAATATCTAATTTATTTTATAAATTTACGTATTATCTCTATACTTAAACACTATAATAAAATTTTAGAAACTAATGATCATAATTTATATATATAATAGTAATTATTTTACAATGTATACGTTTGTTCATTTCTTTAGTATATATATAATTTAACGAATCTGAATGCATGTTTAACAAAAAAAAAAAAAAATTGTGAAGATCTCTTGTAAGACGGTCTCACGAATATTTATTTATGAGATGAGTCAATCATACCGATTCACAATAAAAATTAATACTCTTATCATAAAAAGTAATATTTTTCATAGATGATCCAATTAAAAGATCCACAAAATACGTTCTATGAGATCGTCTCATACAAATTTTTGCCAAATTTTTTTAAAAAGATCAAATGGACTTAAAGCAATTTAAATAGATTAAGTAGTTGTACTTTTGCATTAGACAGACACCTAAATTCTGACGCCCCACGTTTCCAGTTCCTTTAAAACCCTCTCAACTCCCAACTTTATCATTATTATTATTCCTGAAATCAATAAGGTTACCGTTGTAGGCTTCTTCTTCGATTCACACTTCTCCATCTGTACATATCGTTTTTCAAAGATGCAGAGATCTTCGTGTACAGTACTATTAATTCTTTCCTTGTTCCGGTTGTGTTTTTTCTCCGCTGGTATGTCTCTAGTTAGCTAATTATATCGTTTTCTCGATTTCATGTTTGATTTCGCACCTCAAGATTTCTTGGGTTAGTTTTCATCTTGATCTGTACATTCTTGTTATGTTCTTTTTATCCTCCTTTTTCATCCAAGAATTCGGAATTTTATGGCTTTGAAGTTCTCTTTACGGCGCTCTGTTGAACATGCCTTTCTTTACCTTAGCACTGAAGCAAGCTTCCTTCTTCTTTTTTTCCCTTTAATTCTTTAATGATTTCATGTTTGATTCTTGTTCAGGAAGAAAACTCAGCAACCCATTTGTTGTTCTTCCGTATATCTGTTGAAATTCTTGAAGAAAGATACTTTTGCCAAAAAAAAAAGAAAATTAAAAAGTTTTCTGTTAAATTTGCAGATTCCGAGTCTTTTATCGGAGTCAATTACGGAGAAGTCGCGGACAATCTCCCGCCGCCGGAGTCGACGGCGAAGCTCTTGCGATCTACGAGCATAGAGAAAGTGCGCCTGTACGGCGCCGATCCTAGAATCATCAAGGCGCTCGCGGGCTCCGGAATCGGGATCGTCATCGGCGCCGCCAATGGGGACATTCCGGCGCTGGCGTCCGACCCGGATTTCGCGGGTAATTGGGTCAATTCGAATGTGCTGGCTTATTATCCGGCCAGCAAGATTATTGTCGTTACCGTTGGTAACGAGGTGGTGACGTTAAATGATCCGAATCTGGTCTCCCGGCTGCTGCCCGCCATGCAAAATATCCAAAACGCCCTCAATGCAGGTAAGAACTTAGTGCTTCAACTCTTGACTTGTGGAGGGAAAGTTTTTAGGGTATGATTGGAATTTAAAGAGTGTTTTCTTGATGCCATATTTTTATCGGATTATCTTATTTTTTTAACTTAAGTTGATATTTTATTGTTTATAATTATAAACACAGCATGTCAAGTCATTAGATTAAAAAAAATGCCACCTTGAATTAAGCCGGTATTTGAACCTTGAATTCTAGATTATCAAAGTACGTTATGATCATGATATGAACTTAATTGCAGTCTCTCTGGGTGGGAAAATTAAGGTCTCAACTGTGAATTCGATGGCTGTTTTGGCTCAATCAGAGCCTCCTTCATCCGGAGCTTTCGGCTATGGTGACACAATGAAAGCATTGCTAGAGTTCCACAGCACGAATGGGTCGCCTTTTATGATCAATCCATACCCTTTCTTTGCATATCAAAGCGATCCAAGGCCCGATACTTTGGCCTTCTGTCTGTTCCAGCCTAATCCGGGACGTGTGGATGCAGGAACCAGCATCAAGTACATGAACATGTTTGATGCCCAGGTAATTAATTTGTACTGTCTTAAGATATTGTAATATATGGGCACTCTTGTAGTGACTTGTAAAATTTGTTAGATAATTTTGATGCTTGATGAATGAAAATCAAGCAAATTAATCAATATGTTTGATTGGAAAAATTCGAAACAAAGAAGGAATATTAAGTTCGGTGATATCTTGGGAGAAGATTGCCACAAACCTTTAGCACATTGTGAGGTGCCAAATTTTCTTAAAGAGAAAGTGTTCAACACTTGCCTCTACAAGTCATTTTCATTGTTTTCTTCTTGCTTTTCCTATCAAATTTCAATCCCTGAACAACAAAATTGAGATAGGGACATTTCAGGAATTCGGGAGAGGGCTGAACATAGGAATTCTAGTGAATGAGTGAACTTGAGGAGACTGAACTTGCAATTTTAGAAAAATTGTACATAAAATATCAATATTTTTTTGTCAAACAAGTTGGGAGAGCTAACGTGCTTACATTTTTCTCGATTGCAATATCGCAACACAAAGAGAGCAAGGAGAAATGCATTTATTATACATGTATATCTGTAAATTTTGCATGAATAATTTTACTTCTTGTGACAAGTTTTGCAGGAAATTTTTCTGATTTTCAAATTTTGATTTGTAAGGTTGACGCAGTACACTCTGCCTTGAAAGCAATGGGATTTAAGGACGTTGAAATTGTGGTTGCTGAAACAGGTTGGCCTTATAAAGGAGATCCGAATGAAGTTGGCCCGAGTTTGGACAATGCAAAAGCCTATAATGGGAACTTGGTGAGCCACCTTAGATCGATGGTCGGTACGCCACTTATGCCTGGAAAATCAGTCGATACGTATATATTTGCACTTTATGATGAGGATTTGAAACCTGGTCCTACATCGGAGAGATCTTTTGGGATATATAAGCCTGATCTTTCCATGACTTATGATGCCGGACTCTCGAAGAGTGTACTGGTGAGACAACTCCATCGTTCTTTTATGTTTTGGAAAATAAAAGTAATTATGAGTTTAAATTCAAATCTTCTGTGACTTATGAACGATTTTCCAGCGTTCTCCAGAAACATGGTGTACAGAGGATCACAAAAATGTCGACTTTCATAATCAACGTCGGAATTGTTCATCATAAATTCTTCATATTCATGATTCTTGAATCTCGATTTTTTTCTTGAAAGAACACATGGCGAAAGCTTATGTAGAATTTTTTGAAATAAGACACTTTTTATAAATTCATGTGTCTGCTATACGTTTATTAAAAGCGTAGTTGTTGACTGCTTTATCACATATTAACACAAATTGTTGGTTTGCCTAGACGCCAGCCCCAACTCCAGCGACTCCCGCACCAGCTCCAGCGAACCCTGTTCCTGCGACTCCATTGATTCCGGCTCCGGCAACTTCTGCTCCTGCAACACCTGCAATTCCAAATACCTTGAATCCGGCTCCAGCTACTCCCACGGTTCCTAACACGATCCCACTAACTCCAGTGACACAAGGTCCGCCACAAATAACAGGTTGGTAGCTTGGAATATCTTTGTAGCATATAAATAGCCACACAGGACGACGACAATGACAATTATTTCTTCGAACAATCAAATTCCTAAGCAACCTGAAAATTGTGATATTGCCATATCTACTTCTGTTGGATTTATGTACGCTAATTGCTTCTGATGCAATGAACCTCTTTTCTTCTCAATCTGGTGGCAGGAACTAATGGAGCCACAGCTTCCTGCAGACCGTTACGCTCACTACTACTGTTCACGGTAAGTAATATACAGTTTCATGAGCAAACCTCGTATTATGGATTTATTTTCATTGCATGTTATCATAGATCAAAATCTACTTGTTACCCCTGAGGAATCAAATATAAAAGGGAAACACGAGTCGTTTCGCATAATGGTCAGGCATAAAAATTTAGTTGTACGAGTCGAATTAGCCATGCATGAAAAAAGCAGCCAAAGATGCACATTCTCGAAATCGAGTGACTCTCCATACTCAGCTCGCATTGGATGTATGATTGTATCTTTGTTTCTTCTGTTATTAATGTGACAATTGTTCCTTGTGTTGTAGGTCACAATGCTAGCATTTACATTAATGGTGGGAGGGAATACATGAAGAAAAATAGCTGGGAATGTTTAATTCTGTACAAATTCAATGTATTGTATTATATCAGAAAATGTAAAGATTTGTTGTGGTGTAAATTCTTTTACAAATGTGTGTATGGACTGTTTGCCCATAAGAATGAATAATAATGATTTTAGTTCACACTCGTTACCAGGGACGGAAGCCCGGGTGGTCCAATTTTTTTTTAAAAAAATGTATATGTAAATTTTGTATAATTTTGAAATAATACGATGTTAGCCTGGGTAAATCAATTTAAAATATTAAAAGATTCAAGAATTTAAAATTCTAACCCGGACAGAGCCATATTTCTGGCTCCATCGCTGCTCGTTACTTAGTGTAATTTTTGTGTATCCTTTCGGTTTCATTTATTTTTTATTTGTAAAGAGAGGGTTTGATTATTAATTGTGTATACTAATTTGTGATCATCCAATGATTGAAGGAGTTATTACACTTTTGAGTAAATTTATTATATTTTATGTTATATATATTAAAGGAAGTGGGATTTTTTTTATTCTAGCCATGAATATATATTTTATGAAAAGAATCAAGCATGCATGAATAAGATAAAATGTATATTTTTAGGATGTATTTGAGGAGATATATTTGAAATTCATGAATTTCGATAAATTCAAAATTTATTTATTTGCATATTACTTAAACAAAATAGAATTAATTTCAAATGTCTTTCATTTTTTAATGAATTTGAATTCATCTTAATTTACATGAAACACTATATAAAATGGAAGCGGTTGATTTGGAGTTTGTGATTTTGTTTATCTAAATAAAAAATAATGTTTGGATAGATTTAAAATTTATCAATCTATATATAATCTTAAATAATTTATATCGATGGCTTGTTCTCAAGAGGAGACGGGGTTATTTGCTATGATGATTTGGGCGATTTGGTTTGAATATTGCAAGCACGCTCATGACAATTCTCATTCGAATTTTGCAATCTAGATTGATTGGGGTAACCTTTTTGCTGGAAGAGTATCAAAGGGTGTGGGGCCTTTAATTCCTAATCGTTATTATAATGCAATTTGATTAGGATTAATTAATTACAGCGAAAAACGAGTTTAAATTTTCTTTATGATGAGCCCAAAACATCTTATTTGAAAACTAAAAATAGTATTTCATCTCATATAATAAATCATGCCCACACGTAATCAAAGTCAACCACATACAAACAACTCATATTCTCGGAACATGTCCCGGTATATATATATATAAGCTCGAACTTAAAATTAGAAACTTGATTGAGTTCGAATTCAAGAGTATAGAATTGGGTTCATATTGAAATCTGGACAAGCTAATATATAAATTTTAATCAGGATATATGAGTTAAAAATAAGACTATATTCTTACTATGATCGAACATTCTCACAAATACTTTAAAGTTAACCAATCATTGAATAATAATAATAATAATAACAAGACAAATAAAAGACACTCACGTGAAAGACGAGACATCGCAAAGCGAATCCCTTGACTAAACCAAGCTCCCATTTGTCTCAAAAATTTTTTTTAATAATAAAATTACCCGATCATATTTTATTTTAAAACAATTATATCCGACTTATTAATGAAAAATAAGTTATAAAAAATATCATAAAAATTTATATGATATTGTCTCATAGTTCATGAGTCAATTTTTTGATACAAATGTCCGATTCGATTTATAAAAAAATATGTTATTTTTTATATCAAAATTATTAATTTTTAAATCTAGCAGATATACATATATAAACTAGCCAAAAACTTGTGTGAGACGATTTCATGTGTCGTATTTTGTGAGTGTGACTTTTTAAAAAGTATATATACATATATAATCTACCGATATATATACATATATAAATCTAGCAGATATACATATATAATCTACCGATATTTGAGTCATCCATGAAAAAGTATTATTTTTTATGGTAAGAGTAGTACTTTTTATTGTGAATATCGGTATGGTTGACTCATCTCACAGATAAAGATTCGTGAGACCGTCTCACAAAAAACATACTCTATAAACTATTTTATAAGAGATCTATTTTAAAAAAATATATGACGAAATTGTAAATATCATCTAAATTTTTTTTAGCAATTTATTTGATGTTAAAATAAAATTTTAATAAAACATGCATTTCCAGATTTTTTTTAAAACCAGAAGATTAATTTATTATAATTCGAGATTTCGTCTCAAAAAATCCAGAAGCCGCCAGCTGGAAACAGACGCAGCAGACTGACAACAAAAATTACTCATAAATCAAACATCGAGAATTTCCTCGAAAAAATATTAAAGAAAGAAATCGAGAAGCTCGCTCTTTCGTCTTCCTCGACTTTTACGATCCGGAATCTGAGATCGGGTCGTCCGTATCCAACCCGAAATCGAAGCGATGCCATCTCGTAGAAGAGTGCTTCTCAAAGTCATCATTCTCGGCGACAGCGGGCAAGTGGTTCTTGCGATTACACGTTCTTATTTTTTTCCGTTACAAATGTTTGGACACATGTGTTGCAGTGTTGGATGTTTTGATTTGGCTGTTGTGGAATGTGGGTCTTTAATTTCTAGGATTTTGAATTGGTATTTTGTTTAATGTTTGACGAGCTGATAAGATATACGACTAGATCATGGAGTAGAGGTGAAAGAAGATGCCAAATAATTGAATTTTTTCTGAAAAATAATTTATTTCGACGTTTTAAGCATCAAATTTCTCTTTTACCATGTGATTTAGTGGTATCGTTATGTGAAAAGATGTATTATCTAACGAGTGTAATATTTTACGTTATTATGGTTCTTTTTAAATCAATTTCAGTTTTTTGATTCAGTATGTTTGAGGTTTGGACCTTGTCATAGAAAACAGGGAAGAAACATTTTGGCATTCATTATTTTACAAGACATTTGCGTTGTTATGATAGGAAACTCCGTTTTTTAAATCTCAAAGTTTGATCGTTCGGTCAAACAGAAAATTGTTAATTGTTGTTTTACTTTCATACGGATTATCAATGATCCAAATGGATGTTGAAACCAAAGAAAAGGGGGGAATATTGTCCCTGATCACTAAGATCCGATGATATTCCTTATATCCATTTTTTTAATCTGAATTCTCTGGTGTATAGAAAAGCACTGTGCCACCATTTATGCGAATGTGTATGTTGATTAACCTGTGTGAAATTGTGTTGTGTGCGATCTTGCAGGGTGGGAAAGACCTCTTTGATGAATCAGTATCCTTGAAAATTTATTCATATATGATAGGATAATTGCTCTCACTTAAAGCTACACTCGACCGGTACATTTCTCCTTGACAAAGAACTATTTCTAGTTTCTATTGTGGTGTTTTCTTGACCTGTCATTTAAAGGTATGTAAATAAGAAATTTAGCAACCAATACAAGGCCACTATTGGGGCAGATTTTCTGACCAAGGAAGTTCAGTTTGAGGACCGACTCTTCACTTTACAGGTAAGTTGGGAACATATTCGATTCATGATAGCTATCATAGAATGCTGCTGTTAATGGTTTTGTGGGATCTTGGCGTGCTTTGAGTTTTTTTATACGTAAAGGTTTTTGTTATATTTATACATACACGAGGTTTTCAATTAAAGTGAGAGGAATTATCAAGGAACTGTTTGCTCATTCAGCAACTTATTTTTCCATAAAGTTAGCAAGAAGATCACAAGTTCTTAGGACCGTGGATCGTTGTTAGATACTTCAAAAAGATGTGGTACCCCATGTGTGTGGGCATCATGATATAGAACTTTTTAGGACCTTAGATCACTGAGATATATACTACAAAAAGATGTGGCATCCCACGTGATCCGATGGTGTTTGGGAATCATGATATAGAAGATTTCAAGCCAAGACGAGACACATTTTCACCCATACTTGTTTCACAAGTATCATCCCTATGAATAACTTATCTTGATTGCCAAAAATTCTCATATAATATTTATGCTAGCTTCAGAGACCCACTATTGTCACTCTCCTAGATCTGGGTATCAAAAGTTTCATCTGGATGATAACAGTTTCAAGGATACGTTTTGGATATATTCTTATTTTCAAACTTTTTCGTTTTTAAATTTGGACATCTGAACAGATACATGTCATAGTTTTCGCGGGGATCCTTTTGAGTTGAAAAACGTGATCAGACAACTGAAATTGTGTAATAAATTATTTGCATTCCATGTACATCTAATATCTGTCGCATTTCTCAAGATCTTGGACTGACTCCTATCCTGAATTAGATATGGGATACAGCTGGCCAAGAAAGATTTCAAAGTCTTGGGGTTGCTTTTTACCGTGGTGCTGATTGCTGTGTGCTTGTCTATGATGTCAATGTAATGAAATCATTTGATAATCTTAACAACTGGAGAGAAGAATTTCTTATTCAGGTACTTGTGTTGTTCTTTTTGTCTTCTGGCCTGGCTTCAGTTATCTGTACTATTCATTCTTAATTATGAAACTAGTATATTATTTTTCTTTGGTCTCATTCTTTTACCGTGTTTCTGTAAGGGCAAGCAACTGCTCTTTCCTCGTTCCTCAAACTGACATTTGACTTGTATGTGCATCTCTTTTTATAATGGACAGAAAAGTTACCTACCACTCTCTTCCTCTTGCTTTAAAAGAAGTTGATTAGATGAGATTAAGTACAAAACATCTAAGGAATAACCCTTGTAGTTTTAAAATATAATTTTTTTATACTGCTGTTTTTTTCACTTTTGTCTATGCTGGGTAACAAGAGCATGAGGATGGTCTTTAGATGTTTTAGTTATAATGTGCTACGATAGTCTGAACTTTTTTTGGTCTTGTTAATGTTTAAAATATATTCCTTTGTGCTATAATGTGCTACGATAGTCTGAACTTTTTTTGGTCTTGTTAATGTTTAAAATATATTCCTTTGTGCTATTTATTCAGTTTCCAGTAGTGTACAATTTGAGAACAAAGTTTTGTCATTTGTGTTACCAACCCCATTTCTTTATAATTTAGTTGGAGAAATGAAAATACTAATAAAATGGGAAATTTTTCTGCAGGCAAGTCCATCAGATCCAGAAAATTTTCCATTTGTTGTGATTGGCAATAAGATCGATGTGGATGGTGGAAATAGCAGAGTGGTAAGCTTCCTTCTGTATGATTTTCCTTTTCTTTTTCCCTTTCCTCGGTGAAGCCTCTTTTCCCTGCGATGCACGGGTACTTCCAGAAAGGTCAATATGATGTCAAGACACATTTATGGCTCTCACTCTAGGAATGCCTCATTGTTGAAAAAAAAAAATCGAACATATATGGTATAGTATTTTTGGAGGTGGTGACACTTTGGAAACTGATTATGTTTGTTGATCTTATTGGTTTATTGGAGGACTTGCCATGCTGATATTTATACTACTAATGTCTGTCATAATTTTCAGTTCTTGAACCCGTGAACCTTTCTTTGTGGTTGAGAATGTTATGCTAACTCAATTGCACTGTTGCAGGTATCTGAGAAAAAGGCTCGGGCTTGGTGTGCCTCGAAAGGGAACATTCCCTACTTTGAGACTTCTGCCAAGGAAGGCACCAATATTGAAGAGGCTTTCCAGGCCATTGCGAAGAATGCATTGAAGAGTGGTGAAGAAGAAGAAATGTGAGTAACTAAACAAAAAACTATATGATTTCTCCCAAATCTGGTTCAATAGATTCATTGGTAATGCACATCAACATCATATAGTTTGCTGTCTTACATCTTGACATGTGTTTTGGGTGAGGCTGTAATCAATCCAAACTGCTTGGAACCAACTCAATTAAGAACTGCACTCAAGTTCAACTTTGACTGAATCAAAGTTGAGTTCAAATAGCTCGTCTGCTGTCTCGTAAAGGTTGAGTGCTGCCATCTCATTCTGGAGTACTCGTTAAGAATCGAGCCAATATTTTCTTTTTTCCCAAATATTATTAAAATTATTGTGGCCCTCTTATTTTCGTCGTATAAATCTGAGTTATAAATTATTTTTAGTAAAAGGGTCATATAATTGTCAAACTTGTGCGAAATCGATACTCCAACAAATCGAACTCTTCAAAAGCTCGAACCTGATAACCTCTACTGAGTAGGGCTTGGGTTGGCCTCTAGTATTGGAAATTTTTCTAGTTGATCCTCGAGTATAATGACCAGGACACCCTGAGTTTAGGAATCGAATTTAATTTTGATAGTTGAAAAAAGGTAATGCAATTTTCATCAGGTTCCATAGTGGCTGGGTGTGAGTCACAGATGCATCTTAACCTAATAAAATGCGATACCTTCTCCGTTGTTTTCTAAATTTGGAGAAAATTTTTGTTGCGTCGAAGGTACTTACCCGACACGATCGACGTTGCAAGTGGCAATCAGCAGAGGTCAGGTGGATGCGAGTGCTGAACAAACACTGTTTTATGTACACTACTAAATGCTTTTTTGTTGTTCCTATTGGTTGAACGTCCGTGTTCAATCTTCGATTTTGGTAAGAGTTACCGAGGATTTCGTGCAAACGTTGTAACACTACTGTTTATCAACTCTTAATTTTGTCCAATTTGTACTAGCTTTACTGTTCGTAATAAACTAATTTGTCCGTCTCTAAATTGGCTTGCCCCTCTGTTTCTTATGTAAAATGCAGATATAATCTTCCTTTTCAGTTCTAGTTTCATCTTTTATTACTTCAATGTATGTTGGCACCGACAGCAGATTAGAAGGAATGGTGGTGTAACCCATTTGATTAAATATTGGATTTTTCACCCTTTGCCCAACATTGGCCTAAAACTGGAAAGAGTCGGTGCATGAATATAAAAGGAAAAATCAGTTATATTTATTGAGCAAAATACGTGAAAAACTAGCTCAAGTATGCGTTTATGAATACAGAAATTGTACCTGGAATTGCCTATCACAACTAATACAATAATTTTGGGTCATTTAATCTACGTAACTAGTACAAAGGTTGTAAGCAGAATCAATCATTCTGTCCTCGACTCGAAGGAATTCACGGCTTTTTCCTATTCTTTCTTCGCGGTATGAGACAATATTGTTGCTTCGCAAACTTCGAATAAAATACAAGCTAAGAATTCTACAATCAAGAACTTCTCAGCGCGTGTGATAGTAACATTGCTAGGAAAAAGATTTCTCCAAACATGCTTAAGCAACAATTACTTTGAGCCAAATGAAGAGAACTTATCTGAATTGGGATGCATCCAACTTCCTGCAGCATTTATGGGCATTGAAGGGCTTGAAGCAGGATTTGGGGCCATTATTGGTCGTGAAATAGGTGGTCTTAAAGAGTTCGTTCCCATCGAGGGTCTTAATGTCTGGTTTGGAAAATTAGCCGCCGGTGCCGGTGCTCTGTTAGGAGTTAAGTGGTGAGAAGTAGGACGAGCAGCAGATGCTGGCATCCCAAGCCGTGTCGCAATAATCTGTGCTCTCTCCTGGAAAAGCCTCTGTTTTGACCTATCCAACTGTTCTTTAACACGCAAAACCACATTTTCCAAGTCACCAAAGAAAGCCAATTTTGTTTCAAGTTTGTGCAACTGCGAATAAGGAAGTCTGAGCAATCAACGGAAGCACAAATATGTGTATAAAAGCGGTGAGAGACCATGTAGAGCTCAAGAAGTTCATTGTGCCAAACTTTATCACAGATCACAGAAACGAAAAAATGAAGCTCAAATCCCAAAAACAAAGTCATGTCTCAAGAATATTTTATTGACTCCAATCCTAAGCTTTAGCCGTCGTTTAGAGTAACAATATGCTAGTTCGAAAAATGAACTTGTTAAATTAAAATATATGCATATCTTCAATCATGTTCATAATAGAGCTCTAAATTGAAAGTTCAACAAGAACTAATGGCTAATACGAGTAGCTATGAAGCACAACTTTCATCACAAATCATTAATGCAAGCTTTAAATTCCACTCACGAATAAATCAAGTTTGTTTGGACTCTTGCACAACTTCGTGAAATATTAGGCTCAGACCACTACAAAAGTGTGAATGATCCAACATACGACTCAAATCATTAAATCCATTTGCAGCTCCATCAGCAGGATACTAGTATGTATATTAGTGGCTATAATACCTGTTTTTCTACCAGCAATATGGCAAGCTGACGAATTTGGCTTTCCTCTTCGTCTGCTAGAAGCTTTGCTTTCACTGCTGCAGCTGAAAAGGCAGTCACCGCAGCACGGTTTAATTTGTTGATATCAAGATCATTTTTAGTAACCAGGGAATTCTTCTTTCCACCAACATGCTCTTTAACTTCTTCATCACCTGCATTAGCATTCGATTGAAGGCATCCAATAAGATTCTCCCAGTAAAATATGCTAACAAGCCTTCTTTTATAGTTTACCGCATGTTCTCGGCGAAAAATCCAGGTTATTCATTTATGTGCCATTATGCAACTTAAGATACACACACACAAAAAAAAAAAAGAAATCCCTGTTTATTGCCGAAAATCAAAGTGTAGCCCCGTATTGTAACATATAATGGAGATGAATTTCAGCATTAAGCAATTAATAACTAACTGGTTTTTGCAATATTAATTTCCAGTTCACTCGTTAAGGAATAGGTGATAAATAGATAGTTCAATTATTTCCATAAATTTACTCGTGAGACTCCAAAAACTTCTTGCAAATGAGGAAGAGTGCTAAATAGAATTTTGAATTGCACCTGTGCATTTTTCTTTTTCGGTCACTGAATTTGACATAAAAAAAAGCTCAGTATTTTTATTTTTCGGAGGAGCTTCAGACTGACACAACTCCACAGCTGAATTTCCATTTTCTGATTCTTTCACATGATTGAAATTAAGATGGATATGTGACGCTGAAACACTGGATGCTTCAGCATCTTTTAGAGACTGTTTCCTTGGAAATTCAGATTTGTCACTACTGGTAGTAACAACGAGTTTCTGTTCAGAGGAAGCATCCTTTTTTCCTTTATGTTCTTCAGAGGTAGATTCCTTATTTTCTTCCTTGCCATCATCTTGAATCCTGATACCCTCAACAGCTGAATCAGGTGTTTCCTCATTCTGCTTTTCAACATGTTCATTCCTATCTTTTAGAATTTCATCCTCAACAGTTTCAGTAGCAGCACTGCAAATTTTTTCGATTGAAATCAATAATAGTATGCATATTCTAAGGAATAACAAGAATAGAAATTCACAAACCCTTCAGAGTCCGCCAGCTTTTTCTTGTCATCTGGTGGGTCTTCCAAAGGTAAACAGTGTCTAGCAGCGAGTTGATCGCTGGAATGTTTGGCAGATAAAGCTTTTAAAAAGCTATGAACCGAGGCACTTGCAATACTAGGTTCCACCAATCGCACTAGAAATGCTGCCTAGAAAAGAAAATAGACCAGGTTGGAAGCAAACGAAAAAAGATGTAGGATTTACAGAATATAAGCTAACTGCAGCCAGTTTTGTGTTCAAATAAGTAGTTCATACACCAAAGAAAATACATGAAAAGTTAACTCAATTTGAGAGAAAAGGAAGATATAATCCACATACCAATACCATCACTGGATTACCCGCCTCAGCAAATGATAGCTTATTCCCCGGTGAAGAAAGAGAACCCACAGCTTCAAATGCGTCCTTGAGGGCTTTCTGTGTAAAGTTTTCCATAAATTCAAGACTCTTATGTGAATCATCAACTTCTTCTGATTTTGGGATTTCCATTGGGCTGGATGAGGCCTGGTTGTCAGTGGCATCACCCTCATTTTCTGTTTTCTCAGTGACATCTTTAACATCAGTATCTATGTCGTGGTTAGCTTTAGGAGATGAATTTTCGGTAGTAGTGGAAAATGGTAATCCACTTTCTTTAGGAACCACATTGTTTTCATCATCACTATTGAAGAACACATCTCCGATCGGCATTTGGACAAAATGCAGTATACACTGAGCTTTTGTCTTTGTGGCCACATGCTCAGCAATCTCACTCCAGTTATCTCTGAATAACTCTATTGCTTCAAGGAGTAAAAGTGTCTCTTGATCTGTCCATTTGCCTCCACTCACACCGTCGGCTTCAGCTGATTCCATGAGAATGAAATCTGACACGGACATGTCCGAGCCGAACTTTCCATTGTTGAAGCATTCCGCACATAAATCAAAATCTGCCTGTGCTCAGGTTGGGTTCAGCAGTCATGTAAGTTACCATGAAAGATGTAGAGGAAGAAACAATCAACCTTGGATAAATAAAACCAGAAAGAATTTTGGAGGTATGAATAAATGGCAAAGACTAGAAAAATAAGGGGAGCCAACAAAAGAAGGTCCAAATGAAATATTAAAGAACATCCAAAGAGTTGCCTAAAAGACAGATGAACAGGTTATAAATGCTTGAAAAAAGTTCACAACTTCCATAAACAGTCACAAGAGTAGAAAATAGGTAACCACGTAGCAATTATCCATTCTCCTAAAATGCAAATAATATTCATAAACTTCCTTCCATCTATTGTCGATTAATAAGTAAGCAAAAAAGTGATTCCCTTGGAATCCAACCATGTTTGCCAATATACAAGACAAAATAGAAATGCCCAGAATAAACCATAACTGTCCTGCATTTGCACCTCTTCTAAATTTCAGCTAAATTACAGCCTCGACTCGATGGAGGCAAAAATGAGAAGTCGGTGATTATTAATATGACATAATAAACCCCTATCCTCTTCTCTCTAGAGATAGAATCTGTTTGACACATCAGGAGTCCCGATGGGTAAAATTTGAATAAAAGTCCATACAGGAACAAGCTTGCCATCATCTTCTCCTAAAAACAATTATTTGCACTTTGATTGTCGAGCATACATATGACTAGACGAACACACAAACCTTTAAATTTCCTAATATGGTTAATTCGCGCTTATAAGTTATAACACATAAAAACATTACACAAAATATAGAACTGCCAGAGTAAACTTTCAACACAAAGAAAGAGCAGTGCCAGAGACAGAAACCTGCTTCTGGCAATGATAACGTTTCCGGGAACAATCCGTTGAACAAGAATTGCAATGGTACCCAACAGAAGGTCCCTCGGACTTATTCAATTCTTCAGCAATGAAAGATTCAGGTACCAATCCAGATGACATGGAAGGCATCTCCATATTTGTCCTAGTAACAACAGGAGTCCATGATTCCACTGTTTCAAACTGAAATAGTTTATCAACCAACGAGTCCTTTTTACTTGATTCATCGTCCTCGCCGCCGCCGCCGCCGCCGCCGTTGTCGTCGTCGTCAGTCGTCATCATCAACAGTAGCAGCGGTGACAGGTTCATTCTTTGGGAATGGATGATAATTGATCAGACCCCAGTAGTCTAGAAACTCCATCACCTCTTGCCTAGCATCCAAATCTCCAACTGTGAGCTCGGAAAGTTGTTCCAACTCGATTTGAGAATTTGGATTAAAATGGAACTTCTTCATTATCCAATTGCGTATCTCCATGTATATTTCTGGAGTCCTACTCTCCAGTTTCCCATTGAAGAAAGAAGGCATCATCCTCTCCTCCAGTGTGTGGATTTTGTTCCAAGAAAACCAACCTAGAACATACAAAGTGACCTATATTAACAATACTGAACTTTTTTTAAAAAAAAAAGTTACCTTCACTTAAAACGGCCAGAACATTCTCACGGGTACCCGGTACTTTTTCTGCACAAGCGACCAGGTAATCAAACATGTAAAAACGTTTATCCAACAGTTCAACGTGTTTTCCTAAGCAAAACCTAACTAAATTAAATAAACAAATTCAGGTCCACCGTCCAGTGTCCACACACACAAAGATTTGCATTTCAAGATTCTAAAATAACAGATATGAATTTAACAACCTTGCCCAATTTTCTCAAACCATAAGTCCCCAAGACCAGAAAACTAAGCTTCAAAAGTGAACATATTTCACTGCACCGTGCCAAATATATTTCAGTCATTGCATTTTCTCAAATTCACCAAAGTAACACTTCACTCCCTTTAATCCGACAATTGAGCAGTTTCAAAAAGCCAAATTCTTTGAAAAACATCTTCAATCGCACAAACATGCACAGCTCCACAAGTCCAAACAAAAGGTTGAAGCTAAAATAACTATTCGTGCAAACGACATTACAACAATATTGAATCATCGTCACTCACTCACCAGCATGAATAGGTACCACATGGGCATTCGAGTCTCTCGATATAATAGCTTCGTATTCAGCCTCAATCTCTGCCTCCAACTCCTCCCAATTTTCACTAGCTCTCCTTAACTCCTCCGCCTTCGCCTCCGATTCGACCTTCCCATCCGCCACCTCCAGAGATAAACTATCACCGTTGTTAGGCTGAACTCGAGCCCTAGTGCAAGGTCCATTTAGGTGGATCTGAGGAAAAGACTCCACGGGAGGCTTTTCCCGAGCCTGTCTCTTAGAGGACGCCGCTTGAGGATCTGTGCCGCCGCCGCCGCCGCTATTGATGGAGGCCGATTTTCGTTTTTGTGCACCACCTCTTCTCCGAGACGACGTCAAAGGCTCCGCAACCGGAGTGTGACCATCTATTGCCGGCGTCGGCGGGGTTCCGGTGGAATCTCTTCGGTTTTCCTCCATTGACACTGAACACTTTTCCAGCCGCCGCTCGACTCGAGTGTATCTCTATTTACTTTTTTATTCTGCGGCGCAGCCTCACGGTAATCCGGTGCAACCGGCGTTAACTCTTGATCTTCACCGTCCATTTGATCTCCAGTATTGAGATTGGCTGATAAAAATAGCTTCACAGAGTTGCTACTTGCTAGAGCGCTTTTGACATAAAAAATAATAAAAAATATTCATTTTTCAAAAAACTTTAATATTTTCGAATTTATATTGAAAATATTATATTTAAAAATTTGAAATTCTAAAATCCATTATATTTACTCTAAAAATACATTTGATTAAAACAAATAAAATCTAGTCTAAATTTATATATGCATGTATATATATATATATATATATATATATATTCTATTTTGTAAAATTCTTTTACATGAAATAATTTAATTCTGCTGAAATAATTTTACTGAATTTAAAATAAGCAATTATTATATTAACATTATGTAAAATCAAATTATAATTATTGAAACAACTTAATTTCATGATGTAATTCATTTTACTTGTAATATCAATTCACAAAAAATAAGTTTAAAGTTATCTTTTTAATTGATGTTTACCTTACTTTAATATTTAACCAAAAAAGCTTTCTGTCGAATAATTAATTTTTAATATTTTGAAAGACCAAAATATCCTTACAAAATTTATTATTTCCTTTATATATCGTCCCAAAGTTCAATGATATAAATAATAAAATATATCCAAAAATAATTTTTAAAAAATTTATTTTCACATTATCATATCATTTATCTAAGACAAAAATTTGTGTGAGATGGTCTCACGGCTCGTATTTTGTGAGACAGATCTCTTATTTTGGTCATCCATGAAAAATTATTACTTTTTGGCAAAAATTTATGTAAAACGTTCTTACGGATCGTATTTTGTGAGACAAATATCTTATTTGGGTCATCCATGAAAAGTATTACTTTTTATGCTAAGATTATTATTTTTTATTGTGAATATCGATATGATTGACCCGTCTCACAAATAAAGTTTCGTGAGACCGTCTCACAAGAGACTTACTCTTTATTCAAAAAGCTTAAAAAGGTCTTTTAATACAAAAAATACTCACATATATGATTTTCGTTATCTTAATTTATCCAAAAAATTTAAATATTTATTTTTCAAATAAAACCACGCAACATTACGAGTTATAACATAAAAGTGAAAATCTATATTGTATTATTTTTTATACATACAAGGATGGAACTAGCATTCAGTGTTTACTATAATGTTAAGGTTGAAAAGTTTAAAATAACTAATTTTGGTATCACATATATAATTTTTAAAGTAACAAATATAACTCTCTCATATTAAAATTAGGCAAAAACTTATGTGAAACAGTCTCACGTGTCGTATTTTGTGAGACTGATATCTCATTTGGGTCATCCATGAAAAAATATTACTTTTTATGCTAAAAGTATTACTTTTTATTGTGAATATCGGTAGAGTTGATCCGTCTCATCGATAAAGATTCGTGAGACCGTCTCAAAAGAGACCTACTCAGAAAACTAACCCATTTTTATTTGATAAAAAAAATCTGATAAAATATATTTGAGTGAATACATAGGTTTCTAAAAAAATTTTATTACTAATATTTCTTCATCTTTATCTAGATTTTTTAGCTTTAATTTACAATCAATCTACATAAAAAAAAAATAATTATCAGAAAAAAAAAAAAAAAATTATTTAACACCACGAAGTTTTAGACATTTATTTATATACTTAAATCACCAAATCTCACGGTCAATCAACAAAGCGAACACGAAACCATACAAATTTAGAGCACGGAAGTGAAAATCCCACAAATTTTTTTTTAGATGCATGCAAACATATGGAATCCACAATTTTAGATGCATGAAAACATATGTCGTAACAATATTTAATCTATCGGACTCGAACTCGGAGTTGAACACGCTTCAAGGATTTGGATTTGGTTCTTGAACGTGATATATTATACAAACAAGATCGTTGTCAAACTCTGTCACAAAACAATTTACGTAGATTTTCTCGGGATCCAGTTTATCAAACTCGAACTCAGACTCAAATACACTTTAAGGACTTGGTTCTTGTGCGTGATATAATATGAAACTAGGGTCGTTGTTAAACTCTCTGACGAAACGATTTGCGTGGATTTTCTTGGGATCCAGTTCAGAATCTTGATTAAGTAGATCTTTGATTGCTTTAGGTACAGGCTCGCCGTTCATCATATTTTTCCAGTGATCTCCACCATCTTTTCTCGCATCACTCAGACAACACTGAAAAACAAGAAAATATAAAGAAAATTAAAATAATAAAACAAACAAACCGAATTTTATCAAACATTCATCCGTTATATTGAATTTTTATTATGATTATTAAGTGATTAGAGGAATATTTGGAAAGCTTACCGATATAAGGAAGAGAAGGAAGAAGGGCAAAAAGGCTCTGATTCTCATATTGAATACAAAAAAACTTGCCTTATTCTTGGTTTAGTTTTTGCTGTAAACTTCACAAACTCTGACCTGAGTGTTATATAGAGATAGAGAGCAACTCGTGTGCATATTCAATGTTTCAAAGTCAACACCCCCACTATTCAATGTTTCAAAGTCAACACCCCCACGTTGCAATATATATATATATATATATATATATATATAGTTGATAACATGATAGTAACCACCTAGTAAGGAACATCAACTTTTTCTTCTAATTTTACCCTTATATGATATTAATATTACAATTTTGTTTTTGTTTTTTTTTTAAAAATTCAACACACATTTTTATTTTAATTTTTTTATTTAAAAAATTCAAACATCAATTTAGTCACTCCATAATTGTCAAAATTTCACTTTAGTTTATCGATAATGATAAAAAAGATCGTGTGTGCAGAATAATTAGTATATGTTTATGTCTCTAGACTTCCCCAATGAATTTTGCTGTCTTTTGACTTTTAGATGATTAGATCCAATGAATTGTGGGTGTATCCAATAATATTCTATATTTATTCTTTTGTAAGAGATCCATGACCCTACATATAGTAATGAATATGGATTATTTGGAGTGTTTTTCGACGTTAAAAATTAAATCCAGTCGAGTTCAATCTTGGCCACAAGTTCTTTTGTCAACGCTCGAAGTATCGAGATGTTTTATACCCTCAATATGTAATTTATATAAAGTCAAATTGATGCAAATCTATCACTTAAAGCATTGATTGAGTAACCCACAGAAAAAAACATTTATAATAATAAACCATTAATATATGTTATATTTATATATATATATATATATATATATATAATAGAATTATATATTTACTTTATGTCATCGTTAATGTAATGCTCGAAAAATCAACTTACATAAACCATATGCATGCAAACAAATTAAATTGCATAATTGTTTTATTTAGTTGATTTTAAATGCTTACTTGATGCATAATATATATGATTAAAAGTATGATATGATTTCATGAAAGTGAAAGATTTTACCCAAATATTCGATAATAGGCTGAGGAAAAGAGGGGAAATTTTGGAAGATAACACTCAACAACATCGTATTTAAAAAACTAACACTCACTTTTAAAATGTCTATTCTACCATCATTTTAAATATTTTCAAATCTTTTTTTTTTCTTTTAACCCTAAACTAATGTTTTCTTCCTTTGGACTGCTCATTTGTTCTTTTTCTTTTGCCTACGGTTACTGGTCTAAGCTTTACCAGAGATCGAAAGAACAGGCTCATGAGTTTTTCCACAGTTGAAATTATTTATTTATTTGTTTTACATTTTAGTTAGTTGTTTTACATTTTACAGTGAGTCTTTAATTATTTGTTTTACATTCCATGGATTCCATGATTTAGTTATTTGTTCCATAGCTTAATTATTTGTTTTACATTCCATGGATTTCATTGTTTAGTTATTTGTTCCATTGATAAGAAATTACGAAATTAAACATAGTGTGAAATAAGGCAAAAATGATTTAGGGCGACCGAATGGCGACTGAGAGTGACCGAATGATGATTGAGTGATATAACAAAAACAAAGTAAGAAAACGTGTGTTTTATATCTTATTTATTATATTATGGTACGTTTTTATGGATAAAAAATTACGAAATTAAACATAGTGTGAAATAAGGCAAAAATGACTGAGGGCGACCGAATGGCGATTGGGAGCGACCGAATGGCGACTGAGTTATATAAAAAATAGTGAGCAAGTTCATGTTTTATATGCTACTTAATATATTATGATATATTTTTATGGATAAGAGATTATAAAATGAAAAATAGTGTGAAATAAGCTAAAAAGCGATTGAGAGCGATTAAATGACAATTGAGTGATATGATAAAAACAAAGTGAGCAAATTCATGTTTTATATCATATTTACTATATTATGGTACGTTTTCATGGATAATAAATTACGAAATTAAACATAGTGTGAAATAAGGCAAAAATGACTGAGGGCGACCGAATGACGACTGGGAGCAACCGAATGGCGACTGAGTTATATAGTAAAAAATAGTGAGCAAGTTCATGTTTTATATGCTACTAAATATATTATGATATATTTTTATGGATAAGAGATTATAAAATGAAAAATAGTGTGAAATAAGCTAAAAAAACAATTGAGGGCGATCGAATGACGATTGAGTGATATGATAAAAACAAAGTGAGCAAAATCGTGTTTTATATCCTATTTACTATATTACATTATGTTTTCATATATAAGAAATTATGAAATCAAACATAGTGTGAAATAAGGCAAAAATGATTGAGGGCGACCGAATGGAGACTGAGTTATATAGTAAAAAATAGTGACCAAGTTCATGTTTTATTTGCTACTTAATATATTATGATATATTTTTATAGATAAGAGATTATAAAATGAAAAATAGTGTGAAATAAGCTAAAAATAATATTTTCTAGTACATCAAGTGGTTCTATTAGATCACACATATATCACTCAGTAGCTATCAGTCGCTCATTATATTATGACATTATTTTTATATTTTACACTATCACTCCATTATACTATACTAAAATAGAGTAAATAGACCCAAACGTAAAGTTGCTTGTATTTTCTATTATAAGAATCATATATCACTCAGTCGCTCTCAGTCGCTCTTTGAATTATTTTACGTCACTTTTATAGTTTATACTCACACGATTATAATATACTATAAGATAGTAAATAGTCCACAAAACATTAACTTGATCACCTTTTATATATTGAATATTACAAAATATCTTCGATTCATTCACACTAAATCATTAATGTTCAATTACATTTAGAAAAAACATCAAACTTTCCACTTCCAGAAAACAATATTTTCTAGTACATCAAGTGGTTCTGTTAGATCACTCAGTCGCTCTCAGTTGCTCTTTGTATTATGACATTATTTTTATATTTTACACTATCACTCCATTATACTATAATAAAATAGAGTAAATAGACCCCAAACGTGAAGTTGATCGTATTTTCTATTATAATAATCATATATCACTCAGTCGCTCCCAGTCGTTTTTTGAATTATTTTACGCCACTTTTATATTTTATACTCACACGATTATAATATACTATAATATAGTAAATAGTCTACAAAACATTAATGAAACGTCTACCAATTTTAAAAGTGCGGAAATATTTTTTTTTTAATCTCTCATTTAAAATAATCGTATTTATTTGCCAACAAGAATAACGCAGTTTAAAAATAACTAACGTCATCCAAAATCAACGAAAGCGTAAACGTGTAAAAATCGTAATATCATCAACATATAAAAATGTGCAACTCCTCTCAAAACACGTGAATCAATATGCGGAAAAATAATGGTCCTCGGGTCGTGTCACCGCGCATCCCTCCTGCCTACTCAGTCTTCGGCACCTCCGGTCCCCTGATCAAAATGCTCACCTGCATCACACACGCCTAGTGAGTCTAAAGACTCAACACACCTGTACCAGTAATAACAAGTACATATACGTAGCACACATCAGTGAAAAATAACATAATCAAAATACATTTCATGAGCTTAAAAACATGAACATAAGCGTGTCGTGTAAAATCGTAACGTGTCAAAACATGTCTCATCATGTTATCATATCATATGCGTAACTATGACCTGTCAAAACATGGTAATAGCATGTATCATCGTATCAGCATATACGTGTTAAAATCTTAATTTGAATTCCGTTCATTAGCTGTGACTTTCGTATCATCATGTCAGTCGATGGATCCATCTACGTGTAACCGCGGTACCCGGCGACGGGGGACATCAGCGACACTCTCACCCGTCAACTGAGCCCGAGCCTATCCATGTCATCATATCATGTCAATGGAAATACGCTCGTCGGGCTCCCTCTGGGGCCTTCTCCCGTAAACGGGCTCTCTCTGGGGCCTTTTCCCTCACGATATCTCCAATCATATCATCGTGTCATCGTGTTAGTCACAATTAAATCACTTCCTTCAAAGCGTGTCATCATATTCATCACTTAATAAAAGCATGCATATACGTACTTTTTCCTTTAAACCAAGCATGCACCGTATTTATCATAATTGCGTCAAAATCGTAAACATGATGCATAAACATTTAAAATATCATAATTTTGTACTCAGGGCGCTGTCAGGACGAAAATCTCACCCCGGGTGCAAAATGACCATTTTGCCCCTAGAAACCCAAAAATTACCGTTTTATCCATGGACCTCTAAAATTGACCCGAAACTTACCAAACTCCTTAAAATGTTCCAAAACATATTTAAAACCATTCTTAGACGTAAACTCGAGCCCAATCCATAACTTAACTGACTCGTTTCAAAACTTGGTTCGGGGTCCCGGTTTTAACCCGAATCGACTCGAAACTTAACCAAATTTTCCCAACTTTCTACCACACTTAATATACATTTAAAAAGGCCCTAAAACCTCACAAACCAGCCCTTAAAATTTCAAAAAGAACCTGGACCGAGACTGAAAAGAAAATCCAGCAACCCACCAATTAAAACAAAAGATCCTAGGCACTAAATTTAGTTCTATCGGTCCCATCTTCCAAGCTAACTGGTACAGCACTTAAACACCCTTGCTGGACTCCAACCGAACTCACCAAGACCTCATGGACCAGTCCTAGCTGCCTTACTGATCAAGGAACTCTCCCCAAGCAACCATTCGACAGTCCCCTTCCAAGAACAGCTACCCGAGCCTTCGATCCGACCACGGTACGAGACCAGCTGTGCTCAGCCCCTCCCTAGCCCTCCCACTGACCCAAGAGGGTCGGCTTCGAGGCTGGTGATGAGTCATGTACAGCTATTACACCAAAAACTCTCGATCTAGCCTACAACGTGCTGCGGCCGAAGCTTAGCCCCGAAATCAGACAGCCCTTGCGCTCCTGCTCGACCCTACCATCTAGTCCCATAAACTGTGCTGTGATACAACCCCCTAGCATCAGCAACCCCTCGCCCCTTGCACAGAAATTTCAGAAACAAAAACGTGAACAACAATTAGAAGATGCAAGACACATGGGACCCGAAAATATTTCATGGAAAGCTTGGATCGAGAATTTTCGTACATGAACCCAAAACAACAGCATATAAACGTGTATGATGCGAGAAAAGCTGATACAAAGCATGCCTTGATGATGTAGTCGCGAGGGAACGAAGAACGAGTGCCGGAGACCAATTTTCCTTCAAGAATAGAGCTTGCCCGTGGCTTCTTAGGTGGGATTTTACTGAAACCGAGAGTTGGAAATTCTGAATGGGGTGTCAGCTGGTTTGGTGTAAATTACTAGGTTCAGGGTTAATTATATTATAAACTAATTAAATGGTTAGCAAACCAACTAATGAGCCCTAAGTTGATAATTAAAATTTTAAAAATATATTTAATCTCAATGAGCTTAAAAGTAGGCCTATTAAATTCAAACACACACCCAAAAATATCTCGTGTTGGTAAGTTCTTGAAAATATTAGCCGAACCCTCAAAAAGTCTCCCGATTCGATAAAATTTGCGTGCCGTTTAAAATAAAATCCTGCGGGTAAAAATACCCAAAAATTTCTATTTTTGAAAAATGCACTTAAAAATACCTTATATTAATTTATAGAAAGATCATATAATAAAAATAATTTTCCTGAAAATTCTCCTGTTTCCGTTCCTCGATCGGACGTGAAATGCATCAAAAAATCCTAATGCATGAACTTATAAAATTTATGGAATAAATTATACCATGCATGAATTATACATAAAATGCATAAAATAATTAAACACATAATTAATGAAATAAACATGCATTTACTGGTTTAAAACAATTTAATAAAATACAAAAGAAATTTAATAAGTTGCATGCATGTGGTTCCCGTGGACTTTCAAATTTTCAGGACGTTACAATTAATTTGATAACCTTTTATAGATTAAATAGTATAAAATATATTCGATTCATTCATACTAAATCATTAATGTTCAATTACATTTAAAAAAAAAATACAACCATCCACTTTCAAAAAACAATATTTTCTAGTACATCAAGTGGTTTTACGAGTACATTTCGTCTTATAATGTTCAACATCATTGCATAAGCTGCATTTGTTTTTTCGTTGTTGTCCAAACTCTTCAATAGATGGTATTCTTCATTTATTTGGTCGCCCCTAGGGGTGGGTAGGTACGGTATACCGTACCGAACTACGGTACCGTATACCGTACCGAAAATATCGGTATGGAAAAATTCCATACCGATACCGATACCGGAAATTCGGTATACCGCACATTCGGTACACCGAAATATTTTCGGTATACCGACAATTTTTTCGGTATACCGAACTTAAATTTAAAAAAATAATAATAAAAAATTATATTCGGTATTTCGGTACCGATACCGATATCAAAAATTTCGGTATACCGATTTTTACGGTAAGTTCGGTATTTTTTCGGTACGGTATTTCGGTATTTTTTCCCATCCCTAGTCGCCCCCGTTTTGGCTTGAAGTTAGGAGGTAGCATTTCCAAATTAGAAATATAATCGGGAATCTTCCAATCTCTTGAATGAGGCACGGGGTAAATGGTACCCGAGTAGGCTTGACGCCACATATGCACAAGCTAATGCGTATTTACATGGAATTTTATCACATTGAAACAGACAACAACTGCAGGAGTAGGTGGAGAAATCATTCTTCTACTCTCCATTAGAATTAATCAAAATATGGATGATCGTCATTCCAATACAAAATAAGCAATAAAGATTTCATAAAAATTAAATGATTTAACATATAATCGGATGACATAACATATCAAAGTGGGCGACTGAAAACAGAATTGAGCGACTGAAAACAGAATTAGGCGACTGAACCCATAATGTTTGGGCGACCGAACAATTAAGAATGAAATATATGAAAAATTATATTAACAATATATACATTGTAATAAAAACCAATAAATCAACAAAAAAAATTGAGATGACATTAGAACTTGCACTTGATTTAAAATCTTTGATAATGTTGAGAAAAACTGAAACTTTTTTAAGGAAAACAAATGACTACAATATTCTCTTGCTTAATGTAGAGGAAGAAAAAAATCGAAGAGAAGACCAATGAGTGAAGGATGAATCGTTGTGAGAAGGATGAGAAGAATGGAGGGAACAAGAACCTATTTCCTTTCTCCCTTTTCTGTTTTGTACGCTTCTTCTGTTTTTTAATTAATTAATTATTATTTTTTAAGTGGATGTTATTTATCAAATTTTGAATTCCAAAAGGTTAATATTTAAAATTAAAATTTTCTTAGGGTTAGATTTTAAAGTGCCCCGGAAAGGAGACCGATGACGAAGGAGATAAAATAAATATATTTCATTAAATATTTTCAAGGCTTCTTAATATGATTAAAAATGATTAAATTTTTCTAAAAATGATATAATTCAAATTATTTTACTAGAAAAATTCGATTTTATTTAGAAAGTCGATTTTGGGCAAACGAGTTACTTTTAAAATAACAAATGCATTATTTTTTAAAACTATTTTTATAAACTTTTATTTTTCAATTAAATAAGTGTTATTGGGCCAATTTAACTAAATTGAGTAGGCTCAATTGCTTTTATACTTGAAAGCCCTAAATCCAAGCCCATTAATATGCAAATTAAAATTTATAAAAAGGATTCCTAGGTGGTTTGGAGACACATATTAGCCGATCATCACACACTTTTCACACACAAAATTCGAAACAAGGGAGAGGAAGGAAACTAGGAGTTTTCGTCGTCGTTCGTCCTCCTTCACACCCCACGCCGACGATCATCGAGCGTTCTAAAACGTAAAAGCACGTTACTAAACCTTTTTGATGCATCATTCAAACCATGATATGCATGTTTTGTTTATTGTTGCATTAAAAATATTGACGCTCAATTATTTTTACGATAGAACGATTATTGTCAAAGTTTTGACGATTTTATGTTTTTTTGAACGTTATGATTTCTAAGGGTTAGAGTGCCAACTTGGGATGATTTATGGATGAGACGTGGACGATTTAGGATGGAAATGAGGGCTGGAAACAATACTTGGCAAGGGGAAAAATGCCTAGGGTTTTGCTTGATCACCATGAGCATGATAGCTCGGCTTGGGCTGGTGCAACGCGTGGCTCGACAGGGGCTAGACTAGGTGGTCGTGCTGGACGTGGTCAAGGGTTGGGAAGAGTCCTAGAAGGGCTAGGACTCGAGTTCATGGGCTGGGGAGAAGTCAACGCGAATTGAGACTCCTGCCCCATGCATGCGTAAGGTGGATGTGGCCAAGGGGGCTCGCGGCTAGGGTAGGGTGGTTCAGGTTTGGTCCATCAGGGTCTGGGGAGGATGGATATGGGTCGGGTCAGGACCTGGTGCAGCCATGGGCCATGGTGGCTCGAATAAGAGAGAACCCGCAACTTTGGAGAAATAAGGGGCTTGGTGCACTTGTGGCTAGGAACTTGAACACTGAGTTAGGCCGATCAGTGAGGGTCAGGAGGTTTCTGGGCTCGGTGGTGGCTCGAGTCGAAGATTCCTTGTCTCGCCAAATAGGACCGTCGTGGATGTTGTTCTCATGTGCAGGAGGCTGTGGAATGGGCTAGGGGCTGGTTAGATGGGCTAGGCGTGGTCAGTAGGGTCCATAGAAGGTCTGGTCAAGGGATGGATCGAGGTGGCTCAGCCATGGTCCAAGAAAAACGCATGATGGCTCGAAGGGAATAGCTTGGGTTCGAATTATGGCTAGGAATAAGAAAAAGGGTCGAGCCATGGTCCACGGGGGTCGATTCTTGGTTCACGGGGTTATTTTAGGTAATAAAAGTCTATGTTGAAAAATTGAGAAGAAAATATTAAAGTTTGAATTTATTCGGAATTAAAATGCTTTACGAATTCTTAATAAACGAATTAAATCATAAAACTTGAATTCAAGCTAAATAAAAATATCAAAAATTAAATTTAAGCTTAAATAAGTATTTGAGATGGTCTAGAGTCAATGAAAGTAAGAAAAAGTAAAAAATCGAGAATTTTAGGATCCAATGACAAAACGATCATTTTACACTTGGGTAGTATGAAAAGGGTTGGCAGTGTCCCGAAGGATCATAACGCATGATAAACGATATAAAATGATGATTTTAATGAAAATATGATATTTGTGATTTATGGCAAATCTGTGCAATTTTACTGTTAAAATGCTATTTTTGGAAAGTCGTGATATTTTATGCTTTAAAAAGGGAAAAAGAAAAATGTTTTGAGGAATATGAATTGATTGTGACAATAGGATAGAGAATATGTGAGAGATCCGTTTTAAGAAGTAACATTGAACTTACAATTTTATGGAAATGTCATGAGGAAAAAGGCCCCAGATGGAGCTTGTTTATGGGACAAGGGTCCAGAGGGAGACTGACGATCGTATTTCCATGACGGTGCCTAATGCCCATCTCCTTGCGCAATGGGAGCTAAGTCTGATCAATCGATCAGATGATAAAAGGCTAGTCACTTTCAATGATCAAACTTCACTCAAAGTGATAAATGATGCAAAACTTTACGATTTTATGATTTTATGATATATGATTTATTTAATGCTGAAAAGTTATTCTAAATAAAAGTATGATTTTAATGCATGTGCTTGTATATATATTATTTGCTACTCATGTTTAGAACGTGATGAGTCATTAGACTCACTAGGTTTGAATGCTGCAGGTGATGATGAGATTGAGGGAGGCGCTGACGCTTGAGTTGATCGAGTACATCAGTACACTTCTGAGAGACATTTATTTTCTGCACTAGATTGTTAGGCAAAGTTCAAAGGATTTTTGTTAAGAATTTTATTAGAGATTTTATGCTTTATTTTGAATTTAATTTTGATCATGTTAAAGGTAGAAGTCGATAATTGACGATTTTTGGGATTTTATGCACTTGAAGTTTAAATTGTTAAAAGATTTTGATTTATGAAAATGTTAAGTTATTTTAATTATGGTTTCAAATTAATGGGTATAAAAAAAATATTAGGATTTCAAAGTAAAAATTAAGGGTTGTTTCAGTTAAAATTTGAATTTTTCTTTTATTTCCCTATATATATTTAAGTAGGTTACATAGAATGTAGAATAAAAGGAAAAAAATTGTTAATTAACAATGGTAAATTCAAAAAATAGTTACACAATTTCCCAAAACTTAGTTAATAAGATTATATTAGTAAAACAAAGAAAAATGCAACTAAATATAAAAACTTGACTATATATTTAGGACAACCAAAAACACAATATTAAAGATGCAAGTGCACTTGCTAGTGTAGTCTCTTCTATACAAGAATAATCTCTTCGCCTTTAGTGTCATCAAGATTTGATTCCGCCATAATCTCTTTAATCAAACTTTAAAATCAATTTACTGTTTCGGTTGTGGTTCCGGTTCTAGTTTTAAATTTTCAGAATCCGGAACCGAATACAAGTTCGCGATTATGTTTCCTATTTTGAAACCTAAAACAGTTTCGATTTTTGTATAGACGAACGTTTTCGATAATACGAATTTTTACAACGTCCTAGTTAAGACCAAGTAAATCACAAACAATCACCATCGAAATGGGAAATTTCGATAAAAGGGATTAGACAGAACAAATCAAGGGGATAATTTTACAAGTATAAGTTCATTAAAACTTAACTTTGTTTTTTTAAACTAAAATTATGTATGAAAATTAGGAAAACATTTGGTTGAGAGAGACGATTGTTATGTCTCATCCATACTCTCGTAAATTGTAGAGGTGATAAAAAATAATAAGTTTTCAGTATATCGAGATTACCGTATTGAAAAAATACCGAATTTTCGGTATATCGACGATTTCATTACGCCACGCTAATGATACCAAATTATTCAGTACGATAATAATATGAAATTTAAAAATTTCAGTATATATCAGAATACCAAAATACCGAAACAATATATAAAAATTTTGAAATATAAATATTTTTAAACAATAAATTTATAAAAGCTTAAAAATATAATATTTTTTCGGTATAAAACGGTGCATATCGATAACATACCGAAATCTTGATATACCATTATAATTTTGATATAATTGATATACTAGTTATATGTACCGTAATTTTTTATACGATATATAATATATAATATATATTATAAGTTTTGATACGATATATTGTATATAATTTTCGATATAATATTATATAACATCCCTAATAAATTGTCGCAAGGGTGGCATCGAATTTCCGTATCCACGAGATGTTGTCATTTATTGTAATTAATAATCTATCCACTGTGGTGTTGATTTCAATATGTCGCTTTAATTTCTCAAATGTATCCTTTAGAAAAAGTACGATGTCTATATCAACATGTCCTCGCTAATACATTTGGGGGTGTATTCAACTTTGAAAATTTAATTATTTTTATTGACTTCTGTAGAGTTTAAAAGTCTAGAGATATTGAACATAGATTTTATAAACTCTATAAAAGTTTTGTGGTATCCAAATTAGATTTTTCTAGAGTCATGAAAAGTATAGTGATATTCAAACTTGACTTTTTAAAAATCTATAAAAATCTATATGTATCCAATATTTTCATAGATTTACAATGATTCTAATATAATTCTCTATGTACAAACCTTAAAACTCTAGGTACAACTATAAAAACTCAAAAATTGTCTTCTACTCACCCTAGAGATTTTGATAGACTTTTAATAGAATAAAAAGACGGCATTTTCTCATTCTCACCCATATATCTCTCTTTCTCCCTCAAAAGACGGTGTTTTCTCCTCTCTAAAGACAAATCGAGGGTTTCTCCAAATTTCAAAGGTATGAATCTTTTCTTGAATCATTATTGATTTGATAAAAAAATATATTTTGATTTCTATATATTCAAATCATGATGAGTTGATGGATTTTCCACGATTCTGAGAGAAAAAAAGATGGCGCCATTTGAAAGAACACTTGAGAAGCTTTCTGGTCGTTGGTATCTGTTATGGCAATTCATATGTTACAGTTCTTTTCATAAAATACTTACATACATCTAATCTAAGGGTGTTCAACTAATGTTTTGTTAGTTTTAGATACAAATTCAAACCAAATCATATCGTATCAATTATATTGCTAGATAAATTAAAATTAAGCTACCATTTTTAATTCAATAATTTTAATAATATTTCAACAATTTCATAAGAAAAAGAATAGCTTTCGTCAAAATTAGTTATAATTGAGAAAGTAGTACAATTATTTTGAATAGCAGTTGAAATAATATATTTATTTGCCAAACACAGTGTGCTTAGTGCAAAGCGACAGTGTAAAGATTTCATATTTTCATCTTATAGGTTAGGATCACCAAAAGGCCAAATAAATAAAAATAAATAAAATTACCTTGGGAAAAAAGAAAAAAAAAAAGAAAACTATTTTTACTGTAAATAGATCAATTCACAAGCCTACTAATTTTTTTTGGTAAATTCTTTCATTTAGGCTTTTTGTATTTTTTTTTTTGTTTTTGTTAAATTTTTGTTGTGAGTATATAAAAACTTGAACTTGAAGGCGTTTCTTTATTCTTTTTCTTTTATTTTTTTTATGAAATAGAATTCCATTGAACTTGTTAGTCCTTATTGTTTGATTGGTTGTATCACACTTTAGCATTGTCTCTATATCTTTTTACCTATTTTGGTCAATATCTAGTAAAATGCATGTGCTTGTTTGCTTCTTATCACCATATATTTTATATCTTATGCATACTCAAGTAATACTTACAATGGGAGATTCACAAGCAAAATATAATGTGTGGACGACTGAAGAGAGTAATGAATTGCTAAAAATCATGGTTGATGCCGCAATGCGAGGATGGCGTGATAAGAATGGAGTATTTAACAAGAAAACCGTGGAGAAAAAAATACTTCATGCTCTAAACGAAAAACTTGGATGTGAAAAGACTATTACACAATATCAAAGTCGTTTAAAGTGGTTCAAACAACGATACAACAATTATTGTAAGCTTATACGTCATAACTCTGGTTTTGGATGGGATTCCGTGACAAAGAAATTCACCGCTAAAGATGAAGAATGGGATGATTATTTCAAGGTAAAAGTCTTTGAGTTAAAATAATAAATTTATATTTATAATTAGAATTATAACTAGTTTTAACAATTTTTGTTTTTTGTTTTTTACCAGTCTCATCCTAAACATGAACATTATCGGACAGACACTTTTGAGGATTATGAAGATTTGAGAATTGCGGTCGGGACTGGAACTGCTACTGGAAAATACTCAATTGGACTAGGAGATGATACTGATGCAAGAACATTTGATATAGAAGAAAATAGGGAAACTAATTTATTAGATGATTATGTCTTTGATTATGATAGTGGTTAATTCGTGCAAAGTGACAAACAAGAATCTTCACACCAGCTTCCCTTTTTTGAGGACTTTGCTTTACCATTATGCCCTCAGCCCAGAAGTTCAGAGGTTCCACCAACTACAAAAAAACGAGATAGGACTGAGTTTGAAGCAAAATCAAGCACATTCAAGAATACAGACCCAAATTATATATGTGAAATATCTCACACTCTTGAGAAGGTAGTTTCTAAGATAGAATTAATAGGGAATGCATGTGATACTTGTTGGGATGCTATCAAAGAGGTCCCAAATTTGGATAATCGTACTCGATACAAAGTGCTTGATTTACTTAACACCAGATCAAAGAAGATGGATTTCTTGAAAATGACAATTGAAGAGCGTTCGGGATGGATAGACTATAAATTAAACGAATGAGTATTTTTAGGGACATGATCAATAATGAATTATATTGTGATTTAATTTCTGGACATATTCATTTTATTTGTTTTCTGACTGTGGATTTTTGGATTATTTATATAAATTTTGAGTTTTACATGGAATGATGTTCAATAAATTCATAGACTTAATTTATTCTAATTCTTTGTCTGATATCAGGTGGTTCATTAAAATGTCATATATCAACGTACATGATGTAGAAGATCAAATGAAAGAAGAGGAATTCGAAGAAAAATTACATGAAACTTTTAGGTATTTGTTGAGGAAAATTCTTGGGATTCTCTATGTGCTAACTAAGCATATAACTACCATGAATGACGAACGTGTCCATCACCCCTTAAATAGACGACCGATAACTTCAAGTGGATACGATTATATCCATAAAATATTAAAAGAGGATCCAACAAACTTTCGAGAAATTTATAGAATGTACCCTGACATATTTTTAAAATTGTGCAACATCCTTAGAGAAAAAACACCATTGCAAGATTCAAGATATATTTGTATTGAAGAAATGCTTGCCATGTTTTTACTTGTTGTTGGTCAAAATACTCGATATTGCTTGATTCGTAAAATATTTGGTCGATCACAATACAATACTAGCCAAAACTTCAACAAAGTGTTGAGAGCATTGAATAGAATTGCAGCAGATATGATGGTCAAACCTGGATCTGGAGTTCCAGAAAAAATAAGAGAGAGTACAAGATTTTATCCTTATTTTAAAGTAAGTGATTAAATTCTTTTTAGTTGTTATTATTATAAGTACCACAATTTTTATTATGTTTTTCTTATTGTAGGATTGCATTAGGGCTATTGATGGCACTCATATTCCAGCAATAGTGTTTGGGCATGATACTAACAGTTATCGTAATCGTCACGAGACAATTTCTCAAAATATTTTAGCAGCTTGTAACTTTGATTTAGAATTTATTTATGTGCTCAGTGGGTGGGAGGGATCTGCCCATGATTCAAACATATTGACAGATGCTTTATCAAGAAATAACGGGCTTAAAGTGCCACAAGGTATGTTTTTTGTTCTATATGCTATACATCTAAAATTTTTGTAATTTTTCAAGATTATATATGTTATTCATTGGTTACTTGATTCTACAAATAATGTTCGATAGGTAAATTTTTTTTAGTGGATTGTGGATATGCAAATAGACGTCAATTCTTGGCTCTTTTTAGAAGTGTTCGTTATCATCTCCAAGAATTCACTGGTCAAGGTCGTCACCCTGAAGATGCAAAAGAGTTGTTCAATCTTCGTCATGCCTCTTTGAGAAACGTCATTGAAAGGATATTCGGTATATTTAAATCGCGGTTCAAAATATTCAAAATTGCTTCTCCATTTCCATATACAACACATGCGGAGCTTGTATTGGCTTGTGCCGGATTGCACAATTTTCTTCGAAAGGAGTGTCGGTCTGATGTATTTCCAGTTGAACCAGAGAATGAAGTTCCACAACCTTCATCAGAACAAATTTACGAGGATAACAACTTTGATAAAATATTTGGCACTGAAGAACAACAGCGAGCAAATGCAAATGCATGGAGAGATACTATAGCAAACAGAACGTGGAGTGACGTTGATCATATTCACAATAACGAACCTTAGATTTTTTTCATAAAAAACTGCTTATAATTTATCAAATTTCATAATGTTTTGATTAGCTATTTATCTATATTGATTAAATTTATTTTTATATGCTTATAAAATAAAATTTTATTGATTAATTATTTATGCATGTTGAATAGACACGGTGATTGAAATTTTAATTTTGTTAAATTGAATTGTGATTTTTTTCATATATTAAATATATTTACTTTTTAAATAAGTAAATTTATTTCAAAGTGAAGATGTTATTTATGTTAAATAATTACTAGTTCGAAGAAATAATATATATTGAAATTTTGATTTTGTTAAATTGAATTGTAATTTTTTTTACAAAAAGTCTACAAAAGCCTACAAATATCTATCAAAATCTTACAAAAAGTCTACAAAAGTCCATGAAATTCTGTTTACAAACCTGTAGATTCTACAAAAGTCAATAAAAATCTACCAAATCCATGGAAATCTATCATTTAAAAAAAGTCATTGAAAGTCATTAAATCTCTACATTGAATACACCCCACTTTTTCTTTAAATAAATATATGTACATATTCATAGGAAATCACACCGTTTCTCGCACAAACATGAAGATAAAATTCTAATATATTTAAAAAAAGTTAGGATTCTCAAATATTTGCTATTAATAATCAAAGTCAAAAACTTGCGTTAGACGATCTCACATGTCGTATTTTGTGAGACGAATATCTTATTTGGGTCATCCATGAAAATATATTATTTTATGTGCTAAGAGTATTACTTTTTATTGTAAATATCAGTAGGATTGACCCGTCTCATAGAAAAAGATTCTTGAGAACGTCTCATAAGAGATCTACTCTCAATTATATTTTACTCAATATTGACTTAAAACAAAGTCAGCATTTTCACACACACATGTGTGTGTGTGTTATTTTTATGATGATAATATAAAGAAAGATACAGTTGTCATTGCCCTCGTCATGATACTGCTAAAATTTTGCAAGTTGAGTTGTAATTTAATTCATGGATGATCGTTGCTATTCCCAGTTTAAAAAATCAATTTTATTAGAGCTGGATATCGGAACCATAGGAGCAATCTTAGCCAAAAAAAAAATTAAAATTGACCAACCAACATTACACCTTGCCAGATGTATTTATCGTTTAGTCAATCTTAATGATTTACTCAGTGCATATAGAAAAACCAATACATATATATATACGCATACGCACGCACACACGATATATATATTAATCTACTTAGCGCACGCAATGCGTGTGTTATATAAAAATATTAATTATGTATATATATTATTAAGTGTAATAGTTTGGATCAAAATAAAATATTAGAAAATTCAAGAATTTGGATGTGTTGATCAAATATATGGTGGCTCATATAAAACATAATGGATAAATGATAGCGGATGGTATATTAAATTTTAAATTAGATAGTAAGATATATATTGTGTTTGGAATAATAGATTTCAAATTGTTTTTGTTGTTTAGAGAAGATAAGACCATAAACTTCGAATTCATCATTTACATGTTTATATAATATTTTATGTTAATTATGATAAGTTTCAAGTTCACCCGATCATTATGTCATTTAAAATACATTATATTTTATATTACTAATGTGTTAATAAGTAAGATCTAAATTTAATATTTGATTTGATTTGTTGTTTCTACGTAAATAATAAAATTATAATCGAAATCCATGAATTTCAAATTCATCTGTTCAAGTATACCCCCAAGTGAATTTAAAATCTACTAAAGTTTAACTTGCTCGTGAGATGATACGATAAAATTTTATAACAAGAAAACAATAGCATACTTGTGTCGAGGATATTGGGGCTAAGAAAAAATATTAACATTCAACAATGTCATTGCAATAGAAATAGGTTGAAACTACGTAGAAACTGAAATATATATTTGAGACAACGGAAAAAAAAAATATGTATAATTAAGCCGGAGGAGTATCATTCATGGAAAAACACTCGAACTCGTGAATATATGGTTTCATATTTTGTCATCCCAACTACAGTAATTGGAACTCAGAATCAAATGTACAACACCATGTGATCAACCAAAAGTAGTTTTAAATTTATTTGTGAGTTACCAATAATATAGGATAAATTGATCAGTCAATTTGTGAGTTCATGGAAGGATGGGTATTTTCCAAAATCGGTATTTGTTAGTCCAAAAAATGTTACATTTTATTCATACCCTCCCATAGCAAATGGATATATACGAAAATGGTAATTATAAGTAGGTATAAAATTGAACAAAATTTATTGAAATGTAACGATTCCAATGTTTCTGGTATAAAAGCAGACATTCAAGCTTGACCAAAGCATTATTTCTACACGATTTTCTGTCCTTCAAATGGTTAGATAGTACTTAGTCTTGTGAGCTCCAGCCATATTTACTATCAGACAATGAATTATCTGTTCAAATCTGTAATCAGATCCAAAATTATCATTCAAAATTCAATTGCAACTAAATGTTACTTTCATAAATTGAAGGATGCTAAGCAACTTTCCATATGAGAACAGAACAAACATTTCGTACAAGATATCCAGCCAATTATAAGCGATCACAACAGATTCATAAACAAGAAAGCCTAGCAAGTAGTGTAATGATCATTCTGATTACCTATTGAGTAGCGTCTTCGGTAAATCTAGCATCAAAGGGAGCAGCTGCATTGTGATGTGATGAACAACCTCCGATTCCCTGTTGCAGTTCAATCACTAACCACCGAACAGCTTTGCTCATTTGTTCCAATCGTACAGCACTTATAGGCGGAAGACCACTTTGGATGGTCTGTCCTGGTTTACTAGCAACAAATCCAGTGGCCTCATCAACAAGGCACTCGGACCCTATTCTTTGCTTCACAGATTCTACAAATTCTTCTGCTAGATCACAATAAACTCTGAACATTTCCCACCGCTGCTTAAAGTTTTCGAGCGCAGCATCAGTGGCTGGAGTTTTTTGGCCAACAGAACTTTCTTTTGCCTCCAAAGCACCTGCAGCTGCAGCAATAAACTCCTGATATGCACTACTCAGAGAATCTACAATGCTGTCCATGTAAATTCTGCAGAGCCCAAGTCCTGTAAAGTGAAACTATATAAGCAACCGCGAGTCCAATTCACGCACAACACCAACTAATGGAAATAGCGTTCCAAACAAAACACAAGATGGTTCACACCGTAGAAACAGACTCCTGTATGGAAGCCTAAATAACATTAACATACAAAAGCAACAAAAGTCTCTCCTCTTTCAAGGCGACACGGCAATTCGGCACAACCCGTAGTTTACATACGAATAACTCCAAAATAAACACATACACTCGATTACACGGTGGAATAAGAAACATCTTTTGTGAGTAACATCAACATATGAAGCAAGGAGAGTGTCATATTTTCAAAATATAGACCATAGCCGTAGGTACCTAATTCTCAACAAAAAAGTTCAAGTTGATAAGCAGTTAACAGATGATTTATGCAAAGACTTGAGCAATACCATGTTCTTACATCTAAATCGTGCTGAAATTTTAGTAAATAGTAACTAATTGCCCAAATCTCACTTGTCTCCAAGCAAACAACAACCCAAAATGCCAATATCTGCATTTTCAGCAAATCTAACTGTAACAAAAAACAACGAAAAGCGTTCTGGTATATAATTTATGAACCCTTCAAACTACATACTATAGCAGAATCCAACTCCTCGTGATTACACTACTTTGACTAAGTTAACTTTTTTTTTTTAAGAAAAAGTAACAAATTAGGTGCACAACCAATTACCGCATTAAGATTTAGGGCTTCGAATTGGGGAAAATAGGCCTCAACTAACTACTAGAGCTAAACAACAGAAAATCGGCTTCGAAGTATTTACCTGCTCCTGAACCGGAGAACAAACAAGATTGAATAGAGACAGCTGGCCGAGTAGAGAGCTCAAGTCTTGCCAGGAAAGAAAAACATGTTCCGGTTCAAATAGGTAAAAGTATCCAAAAGATTAAAGACAAGTCCCGGTTCACAAATGTTTAGAATTTGTGTACCGAGCAAGCATTCGGTTGGTTCGATAGAACCCATGGTTCAAACCGAATTAACAAAATTTCTTTTGGACCGAATCGAACCAACTGAATTGTTTTCAGAACTTGATCAATATTTATATTATAAATTAATATTTTAGCTACAAAAAATAAAATTATTTTTTGGTCAAGTAGAATAGAAGATATGTTTCACAAATTTATCCATTAGACAATCATGTACAAGTTTTTGTGTTCTAAAAAATGGAGGAAAATGAACTGATTTAAAACTCGGATTTCCCGATTTTTTTTTTACAAAATAAGAGAAAAGATCGTATAAAAATGACGTCATCATTTAGCATTTCCCGTTCCCGGTAGTATATTGCTCGCGGGCAAGGGAAGGAGAAAAAAATCGATGTTTTTTTTTATAGTGAGTCAATACTGGCGGTCCTTCTCCAACACAGTGAGTCAGTGAATATTACAATCATCAAGATTTTCAATAAAATTTTTTTAAAAAAACTGTTGATTCTGTTTAACTACATTTTTATAATAATAATCATAATCTAACTGATTTTATTTACAAGAAAAATTAAAATAGACTTTTCAAATTAACTGAATTGAATTTTCGAAATAATTCGATTTGGTTGGATATTTTTCGGTTTAACTGAGTCTTTCCTCACACATAATCCACACACTCACATATAATCCACACACATAAGGGTACAGTTGAGTGGAGTTAAGTCAAGTTCGAGTATCTTATTACTCGAGCTCGACCAAACATAAATTTAGTGTGCTTCAAACCCAATCAAGTATTAGTTTTCAAGTTCGATAACATATCGAGTCTATGGTCAAAAAGCTCACACTCACACCCATGATGTTGGATGTAGGCCTGGTTCGATATGGTATACCGGGTTTTCCAAAAAATATCGTATATCGTATCGAAATTTATGTTATACCGAAAAATGAGTACAAAAAATTTCGGTATGACATAAATTCCATATTGTTCTTAAGAAAAAAATTCGATGTACCGAAATTTTGGTACGGTATCAGTAAAATACCGTCTATACAAATTTTTTTTAAAAAAATTGGTATTATTCACATTGAAATACCGAAATTTTTAGTCATATTCTATTGAACTACCGACATCACACCAAAAAAATTTGATGTTGTGTCTAAAATACCAACGGGGATCGGAATCAAATAAGTATTGAAGTAATGCTAAAAAATGGTGAGTTGTATATGATGTTACGTTAACAATTTGAGAAAAATAGTCGAAATTTTAAAGTTATTACATCAATGCCAAAGTTTGATGATAAATTAATAAACTAAAATCTAAATTGAGGTAAGTTAGTGGCAAAAAAAACTTTCAAATAATGTAATAGATTATTGTTATGCATAGGGTGAGAAAAAATACCGAATTTTCAGTATACCGAGATTATCGTACTGAAAAAATATCGAATTTTGGTATACCGAAGATTTCGGTACGGTACGATAACGATACCGAATTTTTTGTTACGGTAATGGTATGAAATTTGAAAATTTCGGCATATACGGAATACCAAAAAAATATAAAAAAAAACTTTAAAATATATAATATTTCAAAACAATAAATTTATAAAATTAAAAAATGTAAGGTTTTTCAGTATAAAACGGTATATACCGATATCGTACCGAAATATTGAAATACCGTACAATTTCGCTATAATCTGTATGCTAGTTACATGTGCCCAAATTTTCGGTGTACCATTTTTGCTTATGCCGTAATTATCGATATGATATACAATATATAGTTTCAGTACGATACGGTATATCAGTCCTAGTTATGCATTAATTGTTAATTAAATTTAAAAAATGGAAGTAAATAGATAGCCGATAAAGTTATCATATATTCATGGAATTGGGACTGTGTTAGGGGGACGAATAAAAGTTCAATACTTTGATAAAAGACAGGTTCGCATTGAAAACTCATACATGCACAAATTTTTGTTATTAATTAATAATGTCTTTGAATCATCCAAGTAAATTAATTAGAAAATGGATGCCTGTGTATTGTACGTATTATCATTCCACAATAAATCCCATTCAAACATTAGATACGGCAATAATTTGCATCCATGAATCATTAATTCTTTTCACACATGTTTTTCTTTTATGACGTGAGAACCTACGATCGCTACTCTTCTATGTATATTAGTAAATCACTCAGCTGACACAGTAATATGTAAACCACACTGATAAGTTCAACCGCGGCGAGTTAATTATTTTTGAACGTGTTTTATTTATAGATAATTCACCATATACATATACTTCAACAAAATATTTACGTAAAAATTTATTGAAAAACACAAATATATAGTGGGTTGAAGTGAAACGTTGAATTGAGACAAACACTATTATAATTAAGCTAATAATCCCTCATTTACAGTACTGGTGTAGACTAGATTCTTTCGATCTCATTTAGGTTTTATCTTACGAAACAACATACCTCTTTTCTTTACATACATACATATATATATATATAAATACATATATATATATATATATATATATATATATTGTCGTATTTGTGGTGACTTGCTTTTTATTAAGAAGTGAATATTTGGAAAATTTTAAAAGTATAGATTATAATTACGTATATAGTTCATAGGAGTCTTAGTCTTTCAAAAGACAAAAACTTATGTGAGACGGTCTCACGGATCATATTTTGTGAGACAGAACTCTTATTTTGGTCATCCATGAAAAAATATTACTTTCTATGCTAAAAGTATTACTTTTTTATTGTGAATATCGGTAGGGTTGACCCGTCTCACAGATAAAGATTCATGAGTCCGTCTCACAAGAGACCTAACTCCTTTCAAAATACTCTTTTTAAGATAATTAATCTCGGATAAAATGTCACTTATCTAATTTTTTTTTGAAGTAAATCATAGTCCGTCTCACAAGAGAAATACTCCTTTCAAAATACTCTTTTTAAGATAAGTAATCTCGGATAAAATGTGATTTATCTAATTTTTTTTAAGTAAATCATAGTTTGACGCGTGAGATAATGATAACGATAAATTTACGATACACAGATGATAGATCAATATATAGATGATTTATATAGAAATGGATCCAAAAATTGGGACCAAACATATACTTAATCAAGTAGCAAATTGGGATTGTTAGAACATTTTTTGGTCATCCTCTTTGCCTTCTAGTATCTAGTCTCTATATTCATTTCAATTAGCCTCTCGCCAACTGTAACTTTCTTTAATTACTAACAACACTTAGAATCCACACGAGATGTGATATTTACATGAGATTTGCATGGAATTTTGTTCTTATCCGGATTTCAAAAAAATAAATTGTTAGAGAAGTTGGGGGGAGTATTATACGTACGGGATGAGTGGAGCACCTGACTGCGCGCGCTACAGTGTCAGATGCTCTAATATATAGATACAGACATGCATGCTATGTATCTATCTATTTATACGTATTTTGTATTAATTATTGTAACTGAAACCCTTCATTTCCAAAATTCATTAGTTTTCAAATATCAGATACCCATTTTATCTACGATTTTGATATTTAAAATTCAAATAAAATGGAATATTTTTTTTTTATCTTTTAATAATCCAACAGACCGACCACTCCCCTCATATCTCTAACAAACTTTTCTCCATTTGTCTTCTTCTTTCATATAAACCCTAGCTGGTTCTTGCTTCATTTCTTCTTCTTCTTTCGGCCATGGCTAGTGACCAAGAGATCACCAGAAAGAGGAAGATCAACGTCCAGGATTTTCCCAGCCCCAGGATATTCCCTTCGGTTCCTCGTGATCAAGAAAAGGAAGAGAGTGAAAATGATCTGTTGGCTCTTTCTTTGTCCTCTTTCCCTCGCCAGAGCAGTGGTAAGCTGTCCACTCCGCAGCATCAACCACCTCCTCCCCCGCCGCCGCCGTCGCTGTGGCAGTCTCTGCCGCAGCGTCCATGGCAGCAGCCGCCGGTTTCACCGCATCTGTCACCTGCCCCGCTTTCATTCTTCACCAATCCACCGACTATAATAATCCCTTCGGAGACCATTTCTCCTCATTTTACAAGCGGAGCTTCCGGTGGGACTACAGGTCCATCGAGGACCCGCGCGAGGCGTAGCAGTACTTCCCAGTACTCCCCCCGAGAAGGGAAGAGCGAGATAGTCCCGCCGCAATACCCCTGGGCCACAAACCGCCGCGCCACCGTGTACAGCCTCGGTTACCTCCTCTCCAAGCAAATCTCCTCCATCAGCGGCGACGTGCACTGCAAGAGATGCGAGCGCCAGTACTCCATGGAGTACGATCTGCGGCAGAAATTCATGGAGATCGGGACTTTCATCGCCGAAAACAAATCCCTTATGCACGATCGCGCCCCTAAAATCTGGATGAATCCCACACTACCCACTTGCAGGTACTGCGAACAAGAGAACTGCGTGAAACCCATAATCGCAGACAAGAAGAAATCCATCAATTGGCTGTTCTTGCTTCTGGGTCAGTTGCTGGGTTGCTGCGCTCTGGAACAGCTCAAATATTTCTGCAAACACACAAAGAACCATCGCACCGGCGCTAAAGATCGTGTGCTCTATCTCACATATCTGGGTTTGTGCAAACAGCTCGATCCAAACGGACCCTTTGATCGATGAACGATCACACAGTGTACCCATTGCAATCAAATTTATTTCTGCATTTAGTTTATTATTGGGATCTTTTGATATTGTTAGTATTATTATTGCCGATTTCCATGCAGCCTGATAATATATATGTGATGGGTATGCAAATTGGGGTGGCATCAATTAAATTCTTCTGGTTTTAATTTCTAGGGCTTGGATTTTTGAATTTGACAGATGTAATTTAGTAGATCTTGTGTGTGAAATGGGGAGAAACTTTGCTGTTTGTTTCCTTTTAAGTAGCAAACCTTGTTATGCATTTAATTCGTCCTTTCGATTTCGTACAGATTTAATTATTTGAGTGACTGCCTGTATTATAATATGGCATTTTGTCACTCTGCCACTTACTGCTGGCAATATAGTTTGTTTGTTTGTATTGCGTTAGCCGACCTTTATTCCGTATAGCCCCAGTTTTAGAGTTGCAAGATATCCTCGTCCTCGCTAAATGATTAATGCGAATACCCGTTTATTAACCAATATCTATGTTCATCGTTGATGCAGTATTTATCTGTTGAATTTACGTTTCATCACATTTATTAAGTGAATATCAACTGAGCAATGAACACGATAACGAGCACGGTTGATGAACAAAATATCAAAACTATATATATATATATATATATATATATATAGTATCATCACATTTATTAAGTGAGTATCAACTAAGCAATGAACACGATAACGAGCACGGTTGATGAATAACATATCAAAACTATATATATATATATATATATATATATATATATATATATATATAGTATATATAGTATGCTAATAGCATACCATGAATAGATAATGTATATACGTACAAGTAGTATCATGAATATATCAGTGGCAGAGTCAGAGATATGATTTTGTCCGGATTATAAATTTGAACTCTAGAATATTTTAATATTTTAAATTGATCTACCCAAACAAATATCATATTATTCCAAAATTATACAAAATTTACATACAAATTTTTTTTAAAAAAAATTGGACCACCCAGACTAAAGCCGGGTATATATGTATGTGGATCCGCCACTGAATATAACGGTAGTTGAGTATCATATACTAATTATTTCAGCTATTGGTTTAATTTTGAATTTTCTAAGAGTAGGTCTCTTATTAGACGGTCTCACGAATCTTTATCTGTTAGATGAGTCAATCCTACAGATATTTACAATAAAAAGTAATACTCTTAGCATAAAAAGTAATATTTCTTCATGGATGATCCAAATAAGAGATCCGTCTCACAAAATACGACCTGTGAGACCGTCTCACACAAGTTTTTGCCATTATCTAAAGCAATCTTCTTCCTTATCGATTGTCCCATCACATAATATAATGCTCACATTTTCCGCTCCAAACAAACTCCATGTTATTTTTGGTTCCTCACAAATAAGGACACTCATTTTTGTTTTCCAACTTTTACAAGCAAATATTTTTGATAAGTTTGTATTTTGAGTTCATCATTACACAAGCAATGTTTTCTTTCATGAATGCTAACACACGCCCTCCCTTTTAGTTGATTAACAATCAGTTTAGAATCGCCCCGAGCTCGAAGAAGGAAGAGATTATAAGAGGAGGAAACATACTGATAAAACTTGTAACACTTTCTGATTTGCCAGTCTGATTAGTTTTGCTTTATGTAGTTGACTTATAAGTCTAATAACGATAATGAGTCAACGAACAAAAGCCAATAGACCATTCCAGAAAACTAAGACAAGATCACGAGGTTGCGCAATCTCGAATCATCGCGAATGATTTTGATGCAAATGTCTATATTTAATCTTGACTTGATTATTTAGTTCGGCAAAAACTTGTTTGAGACGGTCTTATGGATCGTATTTTGTGAGACAGATATCTTCTTTGGGTCATCCATGAAAAATTATTACTTTTTATTGTGAATATCGTTAGGGTTGACCCGTCTTACAGATAAAGATTCGTGAGACCGTCTTACAAGAGACCTACTCATCTAGTTAACAGATCACTAGCCAACTTTTTATTGAAATTGGCATAGTTGTAGCGTCTTTTTTTTTATTCTTATTACTCAAGTTGTGTTCCTGGTCGTGTATATGTTTGTATTATCAAGTCCTAATAATATATTTAATGTTGGAGACCTACTAATAATTTTTAATTACCATAATTAAAACATTAATTACAAAATCTAAATACAAATTTGTGAATTAATTATTAAACTAGATACTGAAACTAAAGACCAGACCATTACCTCAAATTCCTTAACTCCATGCTTTTTTTATACAAGGAGGGGTGAAAGATTTGAATCTACCACGATTTTTTGACATCATTTATGTATCTAGAGCTGGTATCTGGTTAGACGATCTCACGGATCTTAATTCGTGAGATGACTCAACTTCTCCATATTTACAGTAAAAAATAATATTTTTTCATGATTGACTCAAATAGAATATTCGCATAAGAAATTGACCCGTGAGACGTTTCTCATGAGTTTTTGTGTTAAAAAAATCTCACGACTCAATATTAATGATTTTGATTTATTTTTATTTTATAACATAAAAAAGGTAACAAAAACAATTATAAATATTTCTCATTGTAATTATATAATTTTAAAATTCAATATAATTTGCTTTGAAATTATTTTATTTTTACCAGACACCAAATAAGATTTTTTAAAAAAAAAAAATAACACCAAATAGGATTTTCGTTACCCTTTTCCAAATCCAAATTAATTTTTGTTTGGTTGCCAAACAGTGCGTTACCGGAACAAACTGGTAAATCATCATTTAGTTTGCGGCCTCAATCGCTTATTTTTTCAAGAATTTTTGAATGAATCCCAGCGCTGTTGTTCGCGCCTGCGCTATCAATCTCCCCATCCTCCGTTCTCACTCCGCCGGGAACCTCGACGCCGCTACAAGCTCCGATAATTACGCTATTCATTGCCGGAATCTCACCTACTCTGTTAAAACTCGGCAAGGAACAGTAATACCCATTCTCAAAGATTGCTCACTCACTATCCCTTCTGGACAGTTCTGGATGCTCCTTGGCCCTAATGGCTGCGGCAAATCAACCCTTTTGAAAGTATTCAACACTCTATTCTTTTCAAAATTTCGAGTGTTTTGTTCTCCTGTTTGCAGTTTTTGATATTGTTATTTTCTAGCGAAATCAATCGCTTTCGGAGAAAATTTTTATACTGTATGGTTTGTGCATCAGTTATTTTACTGGTTTTGCCTCTCATATTCGAATTTGATATATTGTTTAATCTAGTATTATATCGTTTACTTTAGTATTATGCTTGGTGCCTAATTATCTTACATCTGAGTTATTGTTTTGTGTATTATTCTGCTTTCCATGGCTTCCGAGCCTGTAATTTTTGTGGATCGGAATTAGGTGTTATATTTGTTTTCCGTAATTTATGCAGATTTTAGGTGGATTATTGAATCCAAGTGGTGGGTTTTTGCTGGTGAACAAGCCAAGGAGCTTTGTGTTTCAGAATCCTGACCACCAGGTTTGCTTTATTCAGCTGTCACAAGTGTTCGGATCGCTGTTTGCGATTTAGTTCAAGGTTTCTTTTATATTTGGTACTGTTATATACAAATTTCATGTTAAGCTTATCTTGGTATTTTTTGCTACATTTCATGTTCATTTTTCTTCTGATGAATCCAGTCTAATTGTCATGTAAATAGTTAATTTATAGAATCTAGTTTTTAAAGTGACTGGATTGTTTGATATATGTGTTGTTGAATTGTGGAATTTATCTGCTCTGCCTTGAAATCAAGAAGTTTTGGTGTCAATTACATCTGATCTCATTGATGAATTTCAGTAACCTCCAGTTCTCGGCATGAAGAGGAATAGTATAATTTTCTGTTTAGTGACAGTAGTAGCAACAGATGTTCAATGTTTAAACCTTTTCCATTGCGTGGAACTGGGCAAGAAGATTCATTTGCTGTCTAATGTGACTGAACGAAATTGGTTAAAGCTATCTAAAGGAGATACTTGATTCTCCAACAAATTTTTACTCAATGTTGTACTGGTGTTACATATAGTTGATAGCTGATCCTGCTGCGCAATGTTCCAAAATAGTGAATAAATGTTTGGGAAATTCTTAACAAAGAGCTGCTATTGACTTCAGAAAAGATGTTTACTGAAGATATTGTGGGAGGTTTAACATGACAGGCTCTGGCTCAGTGTACAATGTACATGACTTCAATTTATTTAAATACTTTCATTCTTTACACCTGTAATCATCATTCTTTGAGAAAGTGTGGCAGTGAGACAAGATAATAATTTTATGGTTTTTTCGTATTGATGCACCCCTTCGGCAATTCAATGCAACTATGTTGTAAAGAAAACTCCGTATGGGTTTGCTTTCACCATGCTGAAGATTTATCAACTCTTTATGTTGAATCATGTTCCCAGTTCAACCAGTAACTGGAAGTACAATCTTTTATTATAAACATGCGGGAGACATGACCTTTTTATTTCCAGGTGGTGATGCCTACTGTAGAAGCAGACGTGGCATTTGGTCTTGGAAAATTGAATTTAACAAATGAAGAGATCGTGTCTAGAGTGGCCAATGCTTTGGATGCTGTAGGCATGTATGACTACTTGCAAGTATGTCAAGTAGTATTTCTGATTAACATTTATGGTCGATTTTAAATTGGATATTTTGTGCATATGTTTAACTGACTATTTCACTTTAGAGACCGGTTCAAACACTTAGTGGTGGTCAGAAACAAAGGGTTGCCATTGCTGGTGCTCTGGCAGAAGCATGTAAAGTATTGCTACTAGATGAACTTACATCATTCTTGGATGAAAATGACCAGGTATCGATGGCTTACTTTTATGTGCTTCCTTTCCTGTTTTTAGACAGGTACCAGCTGGATTCAAGAAAATCTTTTTTCCAACTATTGCTATTTGAAGTACAAAGTGTTTAGAAGTGAAATGCCGATGATTGCCAGATCAAATTTTTTGTCTAGAATTGCAAGTTTGACTCCCAAATTTGATTCGGTCACACACATTGTACAATCTCGCCGACTTTCCCCCTAGTTATTTTCTGTAATATCCCTATAGAAATGCAACCTCTGTTTGTTACTTGGCTGTTCTTAAAATCGTCTCCAGTTCTTAGGAGACAGACGACACTCCAGAAAAAAGTTGATGAATCGTTTTATAATTGTTGTTTATTTCGATATCCTTTGATTACATAATGGGATGGTGGCCTCTCAATTGGGGCCAATCCGGGAAATGGGATAGAGGCGACTTGATTGGGGTACAATTTCATACTTTTGGAAGGAGAAACTTGTATCTGTAAAAAAATTACACACTTTATTATTATTTTTTAATCAATTTCCAAATGGAAGTGACCACCTCTCCCATGCCGGATCCATCCTCCATCTGAAGTGCCATTCGTTAAAACTGAAGCAATTCTCTGTGCTAACGCTTTGTCTCTTCTTTGCTGTACCATGACTGACTTGCAGTTGGTTTTTTCTTTCTCACTTCCTTGGATGTCTGTTATTGGCTTGATTTGCACCATGCTACGTCGTCACATAATCATTTGTTGCTCTGTGCTAGAATGGGGTTATTCGAGCAGTGAAAAACTCCCTGGCTAGTTCGAAAGGAACTACAGCCTTATGGGTGACCCATAGACTCGAAGAACTCGAGCATGCTGATGGAGCAATCTACATGGAAGATGGCAGGGTTGTTTTACAAGACAATGCCTCAAGAGTAAGGGATTTTGTTGATACTCAACAAGCCTCTTACATTAATCAAATTTACTCGGGATGATGAAATTTTTATAGGACTCTGAACTAGAAACTTCTCTAGTCCATGTTTCATATATACTCACATCATTTTAGGATATGAAAACAAGAAAAAGAAAGTTCTCAAATGTCTCTAAGCCTTTCACCTCCCTTCTAATTCATTTTTTTTTCTCATTTATAGTATAGTCCATTTTGTTCAAGTATAGATAAGCACAAATAATTTTTGGTAGACGATACGGATTTGGATCCTCAACTGTGTTGAAAATATAGTGATGTGCATTTTTTACACGAGATGATCACATGATCATTTCATTTAATTTGACAACTTTTTAAATTTATCTCATGTGGTGTAATGTCCACAAGATGATCATGTGATCATCTCGTGTAAAAAATGCACAACACCAAATGCTGTGTTTTCAACACAGTAGATGATCTAAATCCCGATACCAATACATGTATGCATTTATATTAAATTTTGATATAAAATATGATTTTGTATGGAAAACGTCACGAGTTTATTATCTTGTATAAAAGGATAACCCGAGATACGGAAATTGGAATACGCCAAATCCTTGCTAGGATAATATAATTCATTTATATTTTCATATATTTTAAAATTGTTGAAAAATATATTTAAAATGTGTGTATTGAATATTTGAATGTTGAAAATAAGAGTTGTAAATATTGAAAATTAGTGTGTGATGATGTAGGTAATGATGTATTTTATTTTTGGATTATTTGTAAAGATTTCCTATAAATAGATCTCTCATTTGTGAAGAAAATCACAATTGAGTAGAGAGAAAAATATTATAAAGTGTGTAGTTTGGTAAATTTTGAGAGTTTGAGATTTTTACTTTTTACCATAAATTTTTACTTTTTCACAACACGTTATCAGCACGAAACTCTAAAAGTCCTCCATCCTTTTCCAAGCTTCAAACAAAAGAAAAAGGTAACAAAAGTAATAATATTTATTTTGTTGTGAAAAAGTAAAAATTTATGGTAAAAAGTAAAAATCTCAAACTCTCAAAATTTACCAAACTACACACTTTATAATATTTTTCTCTCTACTCAATTGTGATTTTCTTCACAAATGAGAGATCTATTTATAGGAAATCTTTACAAATAATCCAAAAATAAAATACATCATTACCTACATCATCACACACTAATTTTCAATATTTACAACTCTTATTTTCAACATTCAAATATTCAATACACACATTTTAAATATATTTTTCAACACTCCCCCTTGTGATGATGATCATAATGATTGTCTTCATTACGTGTTTTTATACTGCCTCGTTAAAAACCTTACTTGGAAAAACCCATTGGGATAAAAACCATAGTAAGGGAAAAAGAGTGCAGTCACGTAAACTCTCCCTGATGTTGACATGAACAATTCTTCACAAATTTCGTAGATTGCGCATCCCAATATTATATATGTGTTTTCTGAATATTGACGTAGGAAGTGCCTTTGTGAAGAGATCTGATGAGTTTTCACTTGATTGAATGTGACGAACATCAATACATCTATTCTTCTCAAGCTCCTTGGTGAATGCGAAGAACTTAGGAGGAATATGTTTAGTTCTGTCGCTTTTTATGTATCCTTCTTTCATTTGAGCAACACATGCACCATTATCTTCATATAGTATCACAGGCTTCTCATCAGATGATAATCCGCATGAAATTTGGATATGTTGGGTCATTGATTTTAACCACACACATTCACGACTTGCTTCATGTAGTGCAATAATCTCGGCATGATTTGATGAAGTTGTTACGAGCGTTTGTTTCTGAGAACGCCAAGATATTGCAGTGCCTCCACGAGTAAATACATATCCAGTTTGGGAACGTGCCTTGTGTGGATCAGATAAGTATCCAGCATCAGCATAACCAATTATACTTGGATTAGCATATTTTGAATACAAAAGTCCCAAGTCTGTCGTTCCTCGTAGATAACGGAATATATGTTTAATTCCGTTCCAGTGTCTCTTTGTTGGATATATGCTAAATCTTGCCAACAGATTCACGGCAAAAGATATATCAGGCCTTGTACAATTTGTAAGGTACATAAGGGCACCGATGGCACTTAGATATGGTACTTCTGGACCAAGAATATCTTCATCATCTTCACATGGACGGAATGGATCATTTTCTATGTTTAATGATCTAACAACCATTGGAGTACTTAAATGATTTGCTTTATCCATATTAAAACGTTTAAGGATATTTTCTGTATAATTTGTCTGGTGAACAAACATTCCACATTCTTTTTGTTCAATTTGTAAACCCAGACAATACTTGGTTTTTCCAAGATCCTTCATTTCAAATTCTTCCTTCAAGTATGACACAACTTCTTGAATTTCCTTATTCGTTCCAATGATGTTTAAATTATCAACATATACAGCAATAATTACGCATCCGGATGTTGTTTTCTTAATGAAAACACAAGGGCATATTGAATTATTTACATATCCCTTTTTCATCAAGTGATCACTTAGTCGATTATACCACGTTCGACCTGATTGCTTTAACCCATATAATGATCTTTGTAATTTCACAGAATAACATTCCCTGGGTTTTGAACTTTGTGCTTCAGGCATCTTAAATCCTTCAGGGATTTTCATATATATATTACTATCAAGTGATCCATATAAGTAAGCTGTAACAACATCCATAAGACGCATTTCTAAATTTTCAGATACCGCCAAGCTAATCAAATACCGAAACGTAATTGCATCCATCACAGGAGAATACGTTTCTTCATAATAAATTCCAGGCCTTTGAGAAAAACCTTGTGCAACAAGTCGAGCTTTATATCTTACTATTTCATTTTTCTCATTTCGCTTTCGAATAAAAACCCATTTGTATCCAACAGGTTTTACACCTTCAGGTGTAAGGACTATAGGTCTAAAAACATCACGTTTATTTAGCGAATTTAATTCAACCTGGATGACATCTTTCCATTTTATCCAATCCTGCCGATTTTTACATTCACCAAAAGATTTTGGTTCATAATCTTCGTTATCATTTATGATGTCGATTGCCACATTATAAGAAAATATATCATCAATTTCATCTATATCTTTTCGGTTCCATATTTTTCCAGTATTAATATAATTGATAGAGATTTCATGATTCTCGTCAGTTTGTGGTTCTGACAGAACATTTTCATCATCATGTGTTTCTTCAGGAACACCATTCTCTATTTTGTGATCCTCATGTGTTTCTTCAGAAACGTCATTCTTTATTTTGTGATCATCGTGTTTCTCTATGAATTTTCTTTTTCGAGGATTTTTATCCTTGGAACCGACTGGCCTTCCACGCTTCAGGCGTTTAATGACATCATGAGTATCTTCCATTTGTTTCTTTGGAATTTCAATTCGAGCAGGGGCATTTGCAGCATGTATATATGATTTAGTTACCCCTTTTGTGTCTGCAAATGCATCTGGTATTTGATTTGTTATTCTTTGCAAGTGTACAATTTGTTGTACATCTTTTTCACATTGTTTTGTTCTTGGATCCAGATGTAACAATGATGATACATACCATGTAATTTCCTTTTCGGTATGTTTCTGTTCTCCCCCTAACATTGGGAAGATTTTCTCATTAAAATGACAATCAGCAAAACGTGCTGTGAACACGTCGCCTGTCTGAGGTTCAAGATATCGAATGATTGATGGACTATCATAACCGATATAAATTCCAACCTTTCTTTGAGGTCCCATTTTCTTTCGTTGCGGTGGTGCAATAGGCACATACACCATACATCCAAAAATTCTCAGATGAGAAATGTCTGGTTCTTTACCAAATGCAAGCTGCAATGGGGAGTATTTATGATATGCACTTGGTCTGATGCGAATTAATGAAGCAGCGTGTAAAATTGCATGTCCCCATATAGAAATAGGGAACTTTGTTTTCATAATCATTGGTCTAGCAATCATTTGCAGACGTTTAATCAATGATTCAACCAATCCATTCTGTGTATGTACATGAGCAACATGATGCTCAACAATGATTCCTATAGACATACAATAATCATTGAAAGTTTGGGAAGTAAATTCACCAGCATTATCAAGTCTAATTTTCTTGATTGTATAATCGGGAAATTGATTCCTCAATTTTATTATTTGAGCAAGTAATCTTGCAAATGCAACATTTCGAGTTGATAATAAACATACATGTGACCATCTGCTGGAGGCATCAATCAATACCATAAAGTATCTGAATGGTCCACATGGTGGATGGATTGGTCCACAAATATTACCCTGAATACGTTCAAGAAACATTGGTGATTCAGTTTGGATTTTGACTGGTGATGGTCTTATAATAAGTTTTCCAAGAGAACATGCTTTACATTGAAACTTATTATTCTGAAAGATCTTCTGGTCTTTCAGTGGATGACCATGTGTATTTTCTATAATTCTTCGCATCATTGTTGAACCAGGATGTCCCAATCGATCATGCCAATTGGTTAATATCGAAGAATTATCAACTACCATGTTTGATTCAATGGGACTTATATGTGTATAATGCAATCCAGTAGGGAGCATTGATAGTTTTTCAATCACATATTTCTTTCCTGATTTATATGTGATAAGACACATATATTTCTCATTCCCTTCATTCATTGTTTGAGTATCATACCCATGGGAATATATATCATTAAAACTCAACAAATTTCTTTTCGATTGTGGTGAATATAAAGCATCATTGATCAAAAATTTTGTACCATTAGGTAACAAAAATTGTGCTTTACCACATCCTTTAATCAAGTCTACATGACCTGATATTGTATTCACCGTTGTTTTTGTTGGTTTTAGTTCCAAGAAATATCTTTTATCTCGGAGGATAGTGTGCGTTGTACCACTATCGGGTATGCAAACTTCAGCTTTGCTCATAGCATTTTCCATATTTGAACTTCAAAAAAAAATATGCAATGAAATAAATTACTTGCAATATATATTTAAATATAACACAAATCATAATTATACAATAAAACATTATTCTATGAATACATGAAAAATAGATTATTGTACATTTATATTCTACCATTATATTGTTCATTTTCAGAGAAATCGTTGAGAAAATCTGCAGCATCAATATTGTTCATTTCTATCCCACCAACATATTGATCATTTCCAGAGAAATCATTCATAAAATCACCAGCATCAAAATGAGTTGAATCACTCAAACGGTCACTGCGTTCAGTGAAGTTGGTCTCCTTTTCTTTCCCCTTTAATGATTCTTTATAAAGTTTACAAAGGTGCTCAGGGGCTCGACAAACTTTGGACCAATGTCCTGGAGTACCACATCTGTAACAAGAACTTTCATATCTTTTTGAGTGCTTCTCATTAACACTTGTATTCTCATGATGTCTTTTCTGTGGATGGTTTGGGACGTTCTTTTGAGATGAGTTATAAAAATAACTATCTCGATTATTTTCAAAACCACGGCCTTGACCACGACCACGGCCAATTCCACGTCCACGTCCACGTCCGCGTCCACGACCTCGACCTCGACCTCGACCAAAACCTTGTCTTTGAATTTGATTTTGGTTTCCAGGTTTAAATTCATTTTTATTTACAGCATTTACTTCTGGAAATGCTGTTGATCCAGTGGGTCGGGACTGATGATTTCTCATTAATAGCTCGTTGTTTTTTTCCGCCACAAGAAGACAGGCGATGAGTTCAGAATATCTCGCGAATCCACGTACACTATATTGTTGCTGTAGAGTAATATTTGATGCATGAAACGTGGAAAATGTTTTTTCAAGAATCTCAGATTCTGTGACCTCATGTCCACAAAATTTTAATTGCGAGATTATTCTATACATCGTCGAATTGTAATCACTGACTTTTTTAAAGTCTTGGAATCTCAATGTATTCCATTCATCCCGGGCGGTTGGAAGTATAACTTCTCTTATATGTTCGAATCTTTCTTTTAATCCCTTCCACAAAGCCATGGGATTTTTTTCAGTCAGATATTCACATTTCAATCCATCGTCGAGATGTCGACGCAAAAATATCATGGCTCTTGCCTTTTCTTGTGACGTGCATATGCCATTTTTTTTAATGGTCTCGCTTAGACCCAATGACTCAAGATGCATTTCTACATCTAGAGTCCATGGCATATAATTCTTTCCCGTGATGTCGAGCGCAACAAATTCGAGCTTTGTTAAATTTGACATGGTGGTACTAAAAAAAATTACGATGCATTTTATTAGTTAATAATTATTGCAATACAAAGTAACGGATAAACAACAAGTACAAGTATTTGTAAAAATAAAGAAAACGCACGAGGAGGATATTCTCCGATAAATACAAGACTCGTGAGTATGATAACCAAAATAATTAAAAATAACTTTGAGAAAGTCATCTTCTTTTTTCTTCGAAAAATTTGATGAAGAATAATTTTTAGAGAAGAAGAGAAAGTTGGAGTGATTGAATGTGTTTGTGAGATGATATTTATAGGGTAAAAACTAGCCGTTTTGTTACCGTTTATAACCGTTGGTGTACAAAAAAATAAATGTATGTATTTGTATAATTTTATGGTAATAATATGGTGAATATAATATTAATCATGTTTAAATAATTATGTATATCATATCACATTATTATAATGAGGTGTCGTAAGTTATTTTGTTTAAAAACCTTATAGGCTTTTATACTTGTCGTATCCTTTACCGGGAGTGTGGGATGTCGTCTTAACATCCTCCCAGGATTTATAACAAGTTTTTGAAAAATTTATTTTTATTATTTCTAATAATAACATTATATTATATATTAAATATATACACAATAAATAAATAACAGTAAAATAAATATTATTACTTTTGTTACCTTTTTCTTCTGTTTGGAGCTTGGAAAAGGATGGAGGACTTTTAGAGCTTCGTGCTGATAACTTGTTGTGAAAAAGTAAAAATTTATGGTAAAAAGTAAAAATCTCAAACTCTCAAAATTTACCAAACTACACACTTTATAATATTTTTCTCTCTACTCAATTGTGATTTTCTTCACAAATGAGAGATCTATTTATAGGAAATCTTTACAAATAATCCAAAAATAAAATACATCATTACCTACATCATCACACACTAATTTTCAATATTTACAACTCTTATTTTCAACATTCAAATATTCAATACACACATTTTAAATATATTTTTCAACATATTTTACTGTTATTTATTTATTGTGTATATATTTAATATATAATATAATGTTATTAGAAATAATAAAAATAAATTTTTCAAAAACTTGTTATAAATCCTAGGAGGATGTTAAGACGACATCCCACACTCCCGGTAGACGACATCCCACACTCCCGGTAAGGGATACGACAAGTATAAAAGCCTATAAGATTTTTAAATAAAATATCTTATGACACATCATTATAATAATATGATATGATATACATAATTATTTAAATATGTCTAATATTATATACACCATATTATTACCATAAAATTATACAAATACATACCTTTATTTTTTTATACACCAACGGTCATAAACGGTAACAAAACGGCTAGTTTTTGCCCTATAAATATGATCTCATAAACACATTCAATCACTCCAACTTTCTCTTCTTCTCTAAAAATTATTCTTCACTAAATTTTCGAAGAAAAAAGAAGATGGCTTTCTCAAGGTTATTTTTAATTATTTTGGTTATCATACTCACGAGTCTTTTATTTATCGGAGAATATCCTCATCGTGTGTTTTCTTTATTTTTACAAATGCTTGTACTTGTTGTTTATCCATTACTTTGTATTGCAATATTCATTAACTAATAAAATGCATCGTAATTATTTTTTTAGTACCACCATGTCAAATTTGTCAAAGCTCGAATTTGTTGCGCTCGACATCACGGGAAAAAATTATATGCCATGGACTCTCGATGTAGAAATGCATCTTGAGTCATTGGGTCTAAGTGAGACAATAAAAGAAAATGACATATCGACATCACAAGAAAAGGCAAAAGCCATTATATTTTTGCGTCGACATCTCGACGAGGGATTGAAATGTGAATATTTAATTGAAAAAGATCTCATGGCTTTGTGGAAAGGATTGAAAGAAAGATTTGAACATATAAGGGAAGTTATACTTTCGACCTCCCGTGATGAATGGAATATGTTAAGATTCCAAGATTTTAAGAAAGTCAGCGATTATAATTCAGCGATGTATCGAATAATCTCACAGCTAAAATTTTGTGGACATGAGGTCACAGAATCGGAAATGCTTGAAAAACAATTTCCACGTTTCATGCATCAAATATTACTCTACAGCAACAATATAGAGTACGTGGATTTGCGAGATATTCTGAACTCATCGCCTGTCTTCTTGTGGCGGAAAAAAACAACGAGCTATTAATGAGAAATCATCAGTCCCGACCCACTGTATCAACAGCATTTCCAGAAGTAAATGCTGTAAGTAAAATGAATTTAAACCTGGAAACCAAAATCAAATTCAAAGACAAGGTTTTGGTCGAGGTCGAGGTCGTGGACGTGGACGTGGACGTGGAATTGGCCGTGGTCGTGGTCGTGGTCGAGGCCGTGGTTTTGAAAACAATAGAGATAGTTATTTTTATAATTCATCTCAAAAGAGCGTCCCTAACCATCCACAGAAAAGGCATCATGAGAATACAAGTGTTAATGAGAATCACTCAAAAAGATATGAAAGTTCTTGTTTCAGATGTGCTACTCCAGGACATTGGTCCAAAATTTGTCGAGCCCCTGAACACCTTTGTAAACTTTATAAAGAATCATTAAAGGGGAAAGAAAAGGAGACCAACTTCACTGAACGCAGTGACCATTTGAGTGATTCAACTCATTTTGATGCTGATGATTTTATGAATGATTTCTCTGGAAATGATCAATATGTTGGTGAGATAGAAATGAACAATATTGATGCTGCAGATTTTCTCAATGGTTTCTCTGAAAATGAACAATATAGTGGTAGAATATAAATGTACAATAATTTATTTTTCATGTATCCATATAATGTTTTATTGTATAATTATGATATGTGTTATATTTAAATATATATTGCCAGTAATTTTATTTCATTGCAAATTTTTTTGAAGTTCAAAAAATGGAAAATGCTATGAGCAAAGCTGAAGTTTGCATACCCGATAGTGGTACAACGCACACTATCCTCCGAGATAAAAGATATTTCTTGGAACTAAAACCAACAAAAACAACGGTGAATACAATATCAGGTCCTGTAGACTTGATTAAAGGATGTGGTAAAGCACAATTTTTGTTACCTAATGGTACAAAATTTTTGATCAATGATGCTTTATATTCACCACAATCGAAAAGAAATTTGTTGAGTTTTAATAATATATATTTCCATGGGTATGATACTCAAACAATGAATGAAGGGAATAAGAAATATATGTGTCTTATCACATATAAATCAGGAAAGAAATATGTGATTGAAAAACTACCAATGCTCCCTACTGGATTGCATTATACACATATAAGTTCGATTGAATCAAACATGGTAGTTGATAATTCTTCAATATTAACCAATTGGCATGATCGATTGGGACATCCTGGTTCAACAATGATGCGAAGAATTATAGAAAATACACATGGTCATCCGCTGAAAGACCAGAAGATCTTTCAGAATAATAAGTTTCAATGTAAAGCATGTTCTCTTGGAAAACTTATTATAAGACCATCACCAGCCGAAATCCAAACTGAATCACCAATGTTTCTTGAACGTATTCAGGGTGATATTTGTGGACCAATCCATCCACCATGTGGACCATTCAGATACTTTATGGTATTGATTGATGCCTCCAGCAGATGGTCACATGTATGTTTATTGTCAACTCGAAATGTTGCATTTGCAAGATTACTTGCTCCAATAATAAATTGAGGAATCAATTTTCCGATTATACAATCAAGAAAATTAGACTTGATAATGCTGGTGAATTTACTTCCCAAACTTTCAATGATTATTGTATGTCTATGGGAATCATTGTTGAGCATCTTGTTGCTCATGTAAATACACAGAATGGATTGACTGAATCATTGATTAAACGTCCGCAAATGATTGCTAGACCAATGATTATGAAAACAAAGCTCCCTATTTCTATATGTGGACATGCAATTTTACACGCTGCTTCATTAATTCGCATCAGACAAAGTGCATATCATAAATACTCCCCATTGCAGCTTGCATTTGGTAAAGAACCAGACATTTCTCATATGAGAATTTTTGGATGTATGGTGTATGTGCCTATTGTACCACCGCAACGAAAGAAAATGGGACCTCAAAGAAAGGTTGGAATTTATATCGGTTATGATAGTCCATCAATCATTCGATATCTTGAACCTCAGACAGGCGACGTGTTCACAGCACGTTTTGCTGATTGTCATTTTAATGAGAAAATCTTCCCAATGTTAGGGGGAGAACAGAAACATACCGAAAAGGAAATTACATGGCATGTATCATCATTGTTACATCTGGATCCAAGAACAAAACAATGTGAAAAAGATGTACAACAAATTGTATACTTGCAAAGAATAGCCAATCAAATACCAGATGCATTTGCTGACACAAAAGGGGTAACTAAATCATATATACATGCTGCAAATGCCCCTGCTCGAATTGAAATTACAAATAAACAAATTGAAGATACTCATGATGTCATTAAACGCCTGAAGCGTGGAAGGCCAGTCGGTTCCAAGGATAAAAATCCTCGAAAAAGAAAATTTATAGAGAAACACGATGATCACAAAATAAAGAATGATGTTCCTGAAGAAACACATGATGATCACAAAATAGAGAATGATGTTCCTGAAGAAACACATGATGATGAAAATATTCTGTCAGAACCACAAACTGACGAGAATCATGAAATCTCTATCAATTACATTAATACTGGAAAAATATGGAACCGAAAAGATATAGAAGAAATTGATGATATATTTTCTTATAATGTGGCAATCGACATCATAAATGATAATGAAGATCATGAACCAAAATCTTTTGGTGAATGTAAAAATCGGCAGGATTGGATAAAATGGAAAGAAGCCATCCATGTTGAATTAGATTCGCTAAATAAACGTAATGTTTTTGGACATATAGTCCTTACACCTGAGGGTGTAAAACCTGTTGGATAAAAATGGGTTTTTATTCGAAAGCGAAATGAGAAAAATGAAATAGTGAGATATAAAGCTCGACTTGTTGCACAAGGTTTTTCTCAAAGGCCTGGAATTTATTATGAAGAAACGTATTCTCCCGTGATGGATGCAATTACGTTTCGGTATTTGATTAGCTTGGCGGTATCTGAAAATTTAGAAATGCGTCTTATGGATGTTGTTACAGCTTACTTATATGGATCACTTGATAGTAATATATATATATGAAAATCCCTGAAAGATTTAAGATGCCTGAAGCACAAAATTCAAAACCCAGAGAATGTTATTCTGTGAAATTACAAAGATTATTATATGGGTTAAAGCAATCTGGTCGAATGTGGTATAATCGACTAAGTGATCACTTGATGAAAAAGGGATATGTAAATAATTCAATATGCCTTTGTGTTTTCATTAAGAAAACAACATCCAGATGCGTAATTATTGCTGTATATGTTGATTATTTAAACATCATTGGAACGAATAAGGAAATTCAAGAAATTGTGTCATACTTGAAGGAAGAATTTGAAATGAAGGATCTTGGAAAAACCAAGTATTGTCTGGGTTTACAAATTGAACAAAAAGAATGTGGAATTTTTGTTCACCAGACAAATTATACAGAAAAGATACTTAAACGTTTTAATATGGATAAATCAAATCCTTTAAGTACTCCAATGGTTGTTAGATCATTAAACATAGAAAATGATCCATTCCGACCATGTGAAGAAGATGAAGATATTCTTGGTCAAGAAGTACCATATCTAAGTGCTATCGGTGCCCTTATGTATCTTACAAATTGTACAAGGCCTGATATATCTTTAGCCGTAAATTTGTTGGCAAGATTTAGCACATATCCAACAAAGAGACACTGGAACAGAATTAAACATATATTCCGTTATCTACGAGAAACGACAGACTTGGGACTTTTGTATTCAAAAGATGCTAATCCAAGTATAATTGGTTATGCCGATGCTGGATATTTATCTGATCCACACAAGGCACGTTCCCAAACTGGATATGTTTTTACTCGTGGAGGCACTGCAATTTCTTGGCGTTCACAGAAACAAACGTTCGTAACAACTTCATCAAATCATGCCGAGATTATTGCACTACATGAAGCAAGTCGTGAATGTGTGTGGTTAAAATCAATGACCCAACATATCCAAATCTCATGCGGATTATCATTCGACGAGAAGCCTGTGATACTATATGAAGATAATGCTGCATGTGTTGCTCAAATGAAAGAAGGATACATAAAAAGCGACAGAACTAAACATATTCCTCCTAAGTTCTTCGCATTCACCAAGGAGCTTGAGAAGAATAAATGTATTGATGTTCGTCACATTCAATCAAGTGAAAATTCATCAGATCTCTTCACAAAGGCGCTTCCTACGTCAATATTCAGAAAGCATATATATAATATTGGGATGCGCAATCTACGAAATTTGTGAAGAATTGTTCGTGTCAACATGAGGGGGAGTTTACGTGACTGCACTTTTTTTCCCTTGCCATGGTTTTTATCCCAATGGTTTCCTAGTAAGGTTTTTAACGAGGCAGTATAAAAACACGTAATGAAGATAATCATTATGATCATCATCACAAGGGGGAGTGTTGAAAAATATATTTAAAATGTGTGTATTGAATATTTGAATGTTGAATATTTGAATGTTGAAAATAAGAGTTGTAAATATTGAAAATTAGTGTGTGATGATGTAGGTAATGATGTATTTTATTTTTGGATTATTTGTAAAGATTTCCTATAAATAGATCTCTCATTTGTGAAGAAAATCACAATTGAGTAGAGAGAAAAATATTATAAAGTGTGTAGTTTGGTAAATTTTGAGAGTTTGAGATTTTTATTTTTTACCATAAATTTTTATTTTTTCACAACAAAAATGTATAATTTTTTGGATTAAAGAAAATATTTTTATTTTTTGAATGAGGTTATTGAACGAGTTATCATGTAGGCTTTAGCCCACTAAATCTATGGATATTATATCAGAGGCCCAAACATGAATAGTGGAAAAAATGTTCACGACAGACACGACGTCGTATCAAAGGAAGAGAACCCCATCGTCCCGACTGCGACGAAAACCCCCTGGTAGATCACTGATAGCACAAAATACCAGAGAGATTGAGGAAAAATGAGCGTGGCTACGGCGTCGTATCTTGCCCGGCGAGCGACGCAGAAGGAGAGAGTAAGGATCCTCTACCGGCGAACGCTGAAGGATACTCTCAATTGGGCCGTCCATCGCCACCTCTTCTACCCCGATGTAACAATTCATTTCTCTTTCTAGATTTGATTCGTATATTTGATCTTGATCTGTGCATTAAATTGGTTGGATGCTGTTTGAATATATGCCACAAACCTAATTTCCTTGAAGATTGAGAGGGTTTCCTCTGTTTTTGTTGTCTTTCCAGGCTGATGCCCTGAGAGAGAAGTTTGAAGCTAACAGACAAGTGGTTTGTTTCTCTTCTCTGATCGAATTTGATGTTTTTGGTGCCGATTTCATTGTCTTAATTGTTGGCATATATTTCACAATTGAATCACTCAGCAAACAGGTTAGGCGTTTGATTGACTAAAAACAGTTTGGTTTCGCTAGCTTTGATTGTTAGGTGAATGTAAAGAAATTGTGGTAGTAGCGATTTATGCGGCATACTTTGATTTGAACATTGTGTTTGATGATTGAAAAGTGCAATTTTTTTATGATCTTCTCTTTTTTTTTTTCGGGTTTAACTTTCACTGCATTCATCATGCTGTCAAGTAATCTTGCTGATAAAGATTTTTTTGGGTGAGAATGCTGAAAAACTGAAAGAATGTTAGTTGCATCATGTTGACTTCTCTTTTCTTGTTTTTGTGGTGCCCGCTGGTCTTCAGGAAGATATTGAACTCATTGATAGAATGATTGCTGCTGGTGAAGCGACACACAATAAATGGCGGCACCCTGACCCATACATTGGTAAGTTTTAGGTCAGCATCTTAATTCGTTATATAATGAATACAAAGAGAAAAGCAAGTCAGACTGATGAGGAGAACAAGAAGTTTGGGTCTTTAAGGAAACTATACTAACTTGCTAGTTGTGTACTTATGAATGCATCTTTTAAGGATTGAGAAATAGAGTTTTAGTGTTTGTATCTACTGTATTCAGATTTTGAGGACATAAATAGGTTAACTAACAGAGCACTTTACAATCATGTTTAATCTTGCTTTAAGTACATCAATCATGTGCGATAGGCAGATATGTTGACTCACATAAAAAGATGTAAATTTAATCTTTTCAATCTTCTGCAAGTTTAATGTGTTGAAGCATGTTTCTATTTCTTGAACTTTTCTTGTTCTTGTGTTTTCTCTTCTGAAACTTTATTTTGACTAGTTTTGCTTTCAAATTGAGAATTACTCACTGCTTGAATTGTACCATCGGATCAGGGATTATTATTTATATTTTGCCTTACTACATTTTTATTTCAACAGTTCCATGGGCTCCTGGTGGCAGCAAATTTTGCCGGAACCCAACACCACCTTCTGAGGTAATTTATCGAAAATTATCATGTTCTTGAATCAACTGTTTTAAATATTTCATTCTCTATGCTACCCACTTTTTTCTGTTTTTACTTTATTGGTTCCTCAGAAAACTCACCAACCGCCTCTCTTTACAAAGTTGAAGTGTACATTTGATCTTTATACGACTGTTTGCATCAATCTGATCTTCTTTCTTTTTGTTACTCTTTGGCACCAGAGTAAAATGGTTTCCGAAAACTGAGTATGATTGGTTTAAACTTTTAACAAGTAGGTCAACCTTTTGTGTCCATGACTCCATGTTGGTTTTCCCTTTGTTTGTTGGGAATGATTCACTATCTTGCCTTTTTTTTCCTGGCAACCATATCTTTGTGTCTAGATAATACAACAAAATGAATTACGTACGATCCTTTCCTTTAAGCCTGTGAGAATTAATGTTCCCAATATTCTGCATGTACTTGTTTCCTATAAATCCATTACCGGGAAGTGCTGATAGTTGTTTTATCTGTGTGTTGCGCTATTGGCTCCAAGCGATAATCCTTTCCATCTGATTTTCAACTTATAACCGTTCCATTGCTACAGATCGAGATAATTTATGACTATGGTCGCGAAGATAATAACTGATTCTACAACCTCATCCTTCGAAATAAATAAAAGGTTAGCGGTGTGATGTCACTATATTCTCCTACTGTTTCTTATGTGGGAGGGGCTTACAAAAACCAATTTGGGTGGCGACTGGCCGATGATATAATTCTAAAACTGCTACCTGTCACCTCAATGTTAAATAAATATTTGTTTCATATTATTAATTTCTGCAATGAATATGATAATTATGTAAAAGATAATTCAGCTTTTTCAAGGGTAATGAATAACGTATGTGCTAAAACTTGGTGAAGTACTGATTCCTAAATTTATCGTTTGCCAAAATATTTTGCAACAAAAATACATTTTAGTGATAATATAATCTGTTTTAAAGACCGAAGGGCAGCAAGAATTAGCAGGGTGCCTCAACCTTGTGATCGCGTTTAGCTGATTTTGCTGTCTTTCCATAAATTTCACCTTGTTCTTTCTCTCTAAACACAGATGGACAAGGTGCACTTTACTTTACAAGGGAGCAGATTGTATTCAATCTAGTTTCAGTTTGTTTCAAGTTGAGTATAGTTCAGACCTTTTGGATCGGAAATGTTGATCTTTAATTTGTTTGATGTATCAAGCATATTAACTCTCAAAATCAGTTTGTCAATGAAAATGGTCGAGTTCTGAGCTTGACGGATATTGATAGAGTCTCATCGAATCGTCATTACATAATCTGGCAGTCGGATTGATTTGAATCATGTGGTGAAACTTTAATCGCGTGTGTACAAGATATTTGTAACAAAAATAGGGTGAATTTTGTTTTGTTTTTTTTTTTTAAAGCTGGCAAGCTATTACTTCTAAAGTCTTGCGGTGGATGCATAGGCATCGGCAAATTTTGCATTGGAGATTTTAATCCGTTGCAAACGATCTAAGAAAACATCCACCCGCAAGATTAAAAGAAGAAGAGGTCAACTACATTGGCACACGAGAGACAAATCATCATATATTTGCTATTAATATGGCAACTAAAATGTTCCAAATTTGATGTTTTGAACCTTAAGCCGCCACAAGATTCAGATCCACATCCGCTGGTAAGCCATCATATAACAAGAATCAATGTCGCACAAGATCAGCCTGAAATCTTTCTTTTTCTCTTGACATGACTTGAGAACTCGTTGTCGCTCTGTCTAGAACCTTTCGCTATTTAAGAACGTGCCTCTGTGAAGTATTAAAATCTAGATACGATTTCGAGAAACTTTGGCTTTTCGCTGGTATCTGTTCATGTAATTTACAGATCAAGTAGATACAACAAAATGTTTAAACTAAACAGAATGACGATGCATTCGAAATTGAAAACGAAATGAATTTCACTAAGAATCAGTGACTGCTTTCGAATAACATAGAGTGAAGGAGGAGGAATGGATTCCTTCTACCCAGATATGAAGCAGCCTCAGAATTGGGATCGATTACAAGTACAATAACAAAGAAAATAGTTTATATCAATTTGAAAGGAAGAGGCCATGGAGTGGACCTGGGCACTTCGATCTTATCCTTGATCCTTTCGATTTTCTTCTCCTTTTTGGGTCTCGCGTTCCCGTACGATCCTTTAAATCTCTTCCCTTTCTTGGTCCTCTTGTCCCCACGCCCGCACAGGATCGGCGCCGCCGTAGGTGATGCACTCGATGTCGCGATGGATGAAAATGCCGCCCGATGTTCCACGGCTGCCGTCATCCGCCTGGACGCCGCGCTGCACAATCGAATCACGCTCATTTTGCGGCGAGGTTGGTTGGTTGATCGATCGATCAGTGCTTCGTTTCCCCTAAATTCTTAAAACCCTAAAAACTCAGTTCAATGGGAGTGCTATTTAATTGTTTCGAGAGCTGGGGTTTAATCTGATATATTCGTGTTCATACTTTGATATTTTACTATTAACCCCTAAGGTTTTGGGAATCACAGTTCAGACTCTGTCCATTTAAGTTTTCTTAATAAACCCATTAACAACTTTATTCCTAGATTATTTCGATGCACGTGAGGAAATTACGCATGGTTTTCTTTTATTTTTCATTCATAACAAAGATATTTCTAAATAAATCAAGTTTTATTTGCTTCTACTGTTATATGTTATACGTTTATCAGATATGTAAAATGGGTTTCGATTAGTCGTCGTTTCACTTGTGATGCAGTTAATATAACTGATTTATTATCGTATATTATATATACGAGAAATTATATTTACACTTCGATTTATGTCAAATATATTTATTTTTATTTTCTTAACAATTGTACTCCTTTATTGATTGTTTTTTTGTAAGTTTGTTAATTATCCTTAATTACTCAAAAACATTGTAAAAACATTTGACAGTGTCCATAAATAGAGAAAAACACATTATTAAATTAAAAAATATTTTCATTATATCGATAACTATTTTGTTAATCTTAAATTTTTATTTCTAATATTTTTAAATCAAGTGATGTTTAATTCTTGATTTTTATATTTTATCTCACGTCTTATGATTTTTTAAACATAAAAAATTTAATTTTTTAAATCAACCATAATATATAATTAAGAGATAATGGATTCTAATCACATGGTTATTTTGAACGGAATGCTGTTTATCAAATATATTGTTTTCTTAAAAATGTTTACATAAAAAAACAAAACATGTATATAAAGTGAAAGTCCCATAATATTTTTACTTTACAAAATTATATAGTTAATTCCTAGAGCATATATTAGATATTTCGTAAAATAATACAATAACATAAAATCTTTCCTTTAATCTCAATTAATACTATTTTCACAAGGTTATCACAAAATTTTTTTTAAAAAAATTGACTTATATTTAACTAAATCAAAATTGGCGAAAACTTGTTTTGTGTCTTATTTGGGTTATCCATGAAAAAAGTATTACTTTTTATGCTAAGAGTGTTACTTTTTATCGTGAATATAGGTAGGGTTGACCCGTCTCACAGATAAAGATTCGTAAGACAGACCCGTCTCACAGGCAAAGATTCAACGGCAAACTCCATATCTCCCACTGTCAACTTCCCTCGAACATTTTCAGTATGTTAATTAATTTCTAATCTATGGAAAAGTTTGGTCTGTTGTGTGAATCATTCAGTTTTGAGTATTTGATTATCCCTTGGTATTCTTATTTATTCCTTTTGGTTTTGTAGATGTGCAGGTTTAAGAAAGTGAGAATTTTATGTTCCAGCAGTGGGAATGATTCTGAGAAGTCTCAGAAGGTAATGTCCTTCAAATTGTATTGCGCATTTTCATTTTGCAGGAACCCTGAAGTTTAGTTGAGCCGAATTGTGGATTCTCAAACTTACACGATTTGAGATTTCTTTGCTAAAATCTGAAATGTGTTGGTCTTTACAAACACCCTTTGTTGATAAATGTTGTTCTAGGTTTGTAGCTTGCTTAACTGAGAATCTTGAAATATTGATTCAGAGGAAGGTAGAAGAATAACTGATGCTTGAGCTGCTTATTTTCGGTGTTCACTGTTATCCTACGAGGAAAACTAGTAAGCTATATTCAGGTGGAGATATTATGGTCCTATAGATGCCATGCAGAATTGGCAGCAAATTGTTTTCGTGTGTGGCATTGTCTCTACTGAGCTGGAAATTAGATTTCTTACAGTTTTAGTTTGAAATTCAATGAAGATTATTTGATAAATGATATACTTGCAGATGTGAATAGATTTTGTGAGCTCCCTCTTGCTTCATACGTGTGTTCTCCAAATTCCTTCCAGTTCATCCTATCAAATCCAAAGCCGAGATTTCGGCGCTTGACTTCATTTGTTACCACAAATGTATTCATATGTTCTACATTGAAGTTTAGCATTATAGCCTCTTTGCACGTTGTTATACATGTGCTAAAGATGCAACTCACTATTAGCATCCCAAATCTGAGAGAAAGTTCTGTTTGAGTGATTATATCTAAAGTCATGCCTTGACATTTGAGCAATCAAGTGCTGTATCTTCTAGCCCTTAAAGTTCTGTGTACAATATTCCTTTCCATTATCTGGGCAGATTTACTTGCTCTTTTTTCTCCTTCGTGGCAGCAAAATGAGATGATTGTTTCAATAACTGGAGCCATAGGGTTTATAGGTAAAAGATTGGTGCAGAGATTGCATGCAGGTATATTCACTTCTTATCCGTTTTCACCATGATCTCTGAGCTGGAAAACAACACTAAACTTGACAAATGCTTATCCTATACTCCCAAGAAATTGGAAATTGAACTGATAACTGAATATATGTTTTTAAAAACATATCTATGTGTGTGATACCTTGAAATTTTATCTAATGTAAATTAATTTGTTACGCATGATGATTGCATTTCTTCGCACAGCTAGCACATCATACTTGTATGGATTTAGTGTTCTGTCGTATCTGTTTATTAGATAATCATCGTCTGCGGGTCTTGACAAGAACTAGGCAAAAGGAGCTGTCAAGTTTCCCTGGTAAGAAGGTAATTAACCAGTAATTTAATGAATTTTCCTATCTATCTTTATATTCAGATGACTCATTTATGTGAGGTGAAGATTAAAAATTGGTCGTAATACCCGGACATATGTGCTTTTTTTTCTTTTCTAGAAAAAACTCTCCTCGGGAGAAAATGAGGAGGAGAATGTAAAAATGGAGACTTCTCTAAATAAACAATTTCTATTCCGAGTTTTTTTTCCGTTCATTCTTGGTATAATGAGGTAAAGAACAAATTTTCTTTTATCTCTGAGTCTGCAACCAAGTAAAATGGAGACTTCTCAAAACAGAGAATCAATTATCTCACCCAACTTGAAGAACATCTGTTCTTCAAATCTTCCCCCTTTTCATGACACTTTATGTACTTGTTGCTTTCAATCAATAATACTTTCTTGATACAAATGTCGAATATATTATTTCTTTCTTTCCTTTCTTCCTTCCATTTTTTCTATTCCGAGTTCTTTCTCTTCTTGCTGATACAAACTCAAAGTTCTCTCTCTTTTCTATTAGAAATTTCTTTACATGTTGCAGTCAAGGATTTTCCAACAATTGAAATAACAGAGGAGCAAGAGTGGAAAACTACATTCAGGGTTCAACAGCAGTCGTAAATTTGGCTGGGACGCCTGTAAGTAATAGATGGTCTCCTGAGGTACATTGCAAAATTTATTGAGATTTATTATATCTTTTCATGTAATTATATCTTTAAATTTTAAAGAGTGTGATGCTTTGAGGTAAGCCCTGTATGTTCATATTTGAAATAATCTTGAAATGCGATGTTTTCAGATCAAGAAAGATATCAAGAACAGTAGGGTTAAAGTCACTACAAAGGTTTTCCACAGGCGCCCCTTTTCAAATTTCTTCCTCAAGTTCCAAATTATATGGTGTTGAAGCGATGATATTAATCTTCTTCTATGTGCTAATATCTGGAACACATTGAACTATACAGGTCGTAGAGTTAATAAACGATTCACCTGATGAATTAAGTCCCAATGTTTTGATCAGTTCATATGCCGTTGGATTCTATGGTACGTGTGTCAAAATTAATTTTTGCTGCATTTTTATTTCATAATAGACAATTTGTAGGAGTCATTTTTTCCTACTGAAGTTACATGTGATCAAGAACTGATATTATTCTGGTCAAGCAATGTAATTACAGGCTCCTTCTGATTTTGGAGTGGGCTGGCAGATTCAACGCAATTCAGGGGCGAATTTAGAGAATTTAAGAGGAGGTTATCTTCCCTACTCCCTACTCCCCCTCTTCGCCCTTATGCTATGTTCACCCGTGCCTGTCAATAATTTCTTCAGGAATATGTGTAAAGTTCGTTAGTTGTGTATAAAGCGCTTACTGTAATTTTCTACCTGATTGCTCAAATCAGGCTCTAGTGAAACACGTGTATTTGATGAGCAAAGTCCATCAGGAAACGACTACCTGGCGGAGGTAAATCATATTAACATTTATTTATGGGGACATCATTTTGGAGTCGGATGTTTCAACTACTTCTAAATCGAAAAATTATTTTTTCGTTTCTGCATGTCAAGTATTGCATGTCATCTGCAGATATCATCTATGTTGAATTTTTTTTTATGGTTACTCAGGTTTGTAGAGAATGGGAAGCTGCTGCTCTGAGAGTTCATAAAGATGTTAGACCAGTGCAGACAAGAACCGGCATTGTACTGGGGAAAGAGGGTGGTGCTTTGGGTACAATCTATCATCCTTGAGACCTTTTGTTAAAAGAAAAAACTTTCCAAGTGACGGGGTTGAAGCAGATCCCAACCCTTTATATTTCATTCTTAAATTCTCGTTTCAAAGCAGTTAATAATACCATCTTGACTCTTTTGACTCTCTGCAGCTAAAATGGTACCTCTTTTTATGATGTTTGCTGGTCGACCTCTGGGCTCTGGAAATCAAGGGTGCTGTTGAACTGTCACGTTGTATATATTTTGCAGAACAATTTTGGAATGGATAATTTCTCCATACCTGTTTGAATATCAGACAGAACTTATTTTAGTTTATTCAAGCAGGTTTTTTCCTGGATTCATGTGGATGATATGGTAAATATAATATATGAAGCACTATCCAACCCTTTTTACAGAGGTGAAATTTTATTAAAATTGCATTTGTTTGAATTGCAAATGCAATGTTAATCGTTCCTGTAGATTTCTTATTGTGCCATTTTGCTTGTCTTGGATAAAACATTTTACAGTCTCAAATACTAGGTATTATAAACTGCACGGCGCCAAATCCAGTTCGCCTTTCAGAGATGTGTGGCGTGCTGGGATCTGTCCTGGGACAGACCCTCGTGGCTTCCTGTACCCGACATTGCACTTATAGCTGTTCTTGGAGAAGGTGCTTGTGTGGTGAGTAAGATCATCTAGTCCTTTTAATTCTTACATTGATCTTCATGCACTGGTTCTGAGTATAAGTGGTCTCACCATTCAAACTCTCTACGTGTCACATTCCAGGTGGCTAATTGCAGGTTCTTGAAGGACAAAAGGCGGTTCGGAAGAAGGCAAATGAATTGGGTTTTCCTTTCAAATACCCTTATGTTACAGACGCTCTTAGAGCCATCATATCATGTCTTGAGAAAAAGATGAAGAATGTGGAAATCTGTTTAGCACACTGATGATTCTTTGTTCTTTTATCTTGGAGCTCCCATCTTGATACAAAATTTTTTTGTGATCGTTTTCTATTATTTTCTTCTCTTTAATTCTTCCGGCATGTGTGCCCGAAATCGTTAATCAAACTCATGTCCTTGAGATACCGATGATGTATGATGAACTCAGTTTACAAAATTTGAAGGATTTGATTTGTATATAGAGTATACTTGTGTCCTCGATTTATTCTTCTATGCATTAAAAAGAGGAAGATTGGTAAAATTTGAGTAGGTGACGGTCTCACGAATTTTTATTTGTGAGACGGGTCAACCCTACTGATATCCACAATAAAAAGTAATATTCTTAGCTTAAAAAGTAATATTTTTCATTGATGACCCAAATAAGAGATCCGTCTCACAAAATACGACCCGTGATACCGTCTCACACAAATTTTTGCCAAAAATTTTGCATTTTTTGTATAACTAAATGAATTAACTTGGACGTTTAATATTTTGCGAAGTGCAAGATAGTCTGTATTGATAGATGTCCACGGAAAAAAATGTGGACTTCTTATATATTCATAAATATTCATCTTTAATTCTTAGATGCACATTGGACAAAGTTGAGAGTTTGTAATTTTTAAAAAATGAATTTTCACTTTTCATTTAAGTTTTAAACCGAATTTTGTTTTTACTTTTGCTCGGTTTAGTTCATGTCACGCTCCGAAACCGAGACGTGTCATCGGCGTCGTTTAACAATTTAAAATCGTATAACAACAAGTCACGTAGTACCTTAAATAGCCAAAATCCAGTCTATTACATAAATCAATAATCGTCTTTACAATGCGATTAAAACGAAATGCGAAAGCATAAAACATGATAATATAACTAAAGACGGAATAACAAGACTAATCCTGAATTGGATTGGGCTTCATCACCATCCCCAAAAGTATTTTTGTTCTTTATCTTCGATTTGTTCTTTGTTCTTATCTGGGGTGAGAATATAAGGAGTGAGTATTTGGGAAATACTCAGTAAATGAGGGTCGATCGTGCATAACAAATATCAATGTTATAATTATACGAATACATTATCATAATCTCAATCATAAGCATGTTGAATCGAATATGAACAAGATACAAACATAGCACTGAAAATCATCTTCTTTTCATTGTTTACTGATCAGTCTCGTATATGTTACTCCTCTAAGGAGAGAGACCAAAAGAACGGTTATTATATCCCACCGCATCAGGGCCTTAAACAAAACATATCAAATATCGGAATTTCCTTGCCATTTCTAATTCGAATCATTACAGTACATTTCAAATATTTCAAACATGTTTTCAAAATTATAACTAATATCAACAACAAATTGGTCAATGATTTTCATAATAAATATAAACGAATATAACATAACGATCGAATTTCAAGAGCATACATAATTTATTTTTAAGTAAATGTGGACACACTTACGAAAAACAAGTATGTCAATATATATATCAATTAGTACACTTATGAAATGCAAGTGTAAATAAAAGTATGGCAAAAACCCACTTACTTTTCTCTTCTTTGGATGAAAAACCTGAGGAACTTGTGGGAAGAAATCCGCTTGAACTCGTACAAGACTTGGTTGTTGCAAACCAAAACAAGTTGCTAGAAGATTTCGGATAGTGGCAGCACTTTAAGCAGCAACTTTAACTCGACTTTGGGACAAAATGTGGGTAAGACGGAGGTGAACCGATGCTTGAGAATAGCAACTAGGGAGCTCGAAAATATAGCTAACTTTCTGCTGAAACTTTCAGAATGTTTGTGGATGTTTTGTGTCATCATGCAGAGTATTTATAGGCTCATGGAGGGGAGGTGAATAGGCTGCCATTCAAGGCCATTACAGCCATATTTATGGCCTCCTTAATGGCCTTAAACACCATTAAAATGGCTATTATGGGCTGTTCAAATTTCAGCTTTGAATCCATGGTTTGAATGAGATTTAATTCATGGTTTGAATGGAATTTAAAGGCTTGGTTGAATTATGCATTTCATGTTTTGTGCAGCTAATTCTTGGGTCTTCACATCCTTCCCACCTTATGAGGAGTTTCGTCCTCGAAACTTGGCTATACCTGATCTTCAAAGAGATAAAGGTATTGTTCTCGTATCTTTTCTTCCAACTCCCAAGTAGCTTCTTTTTCGGTGTGATTGGACCATTGTACTTTGACATATGGAATAGTTCGTCGCCTCAGTTCTTGATCTTTGTTATCCGCAATTCGGATTGGATCTTCCTCATTCAGGTTTCCTTCAATTATTAGTGGTCCCGCTTCTAGAATATGACTTGGATCTCGAACGTATCTTCTTAGTTGTGAAACGTGAAAAACATTGTGAATTCTTGACATGTCGGGTGAAAGTGCTAATCTATAAGCAAGTGTTCCCACTTTCTCTATAATTTCAAAAGGTCCAACATATCTGGGATTCATTTTTCCAGCCTTATTAAACCGCATCACACCCTTCATGGATGACACTTTCACATATGTTTTTTCGCCCACTTCAAATTCCACAGGTTTTCTTTTCAGGTCAGCCCAGCTTTTCTGTCGATCATGTGCAGTTTTTAGAATACACCTGTGTGGGGGGCTCCAAAGTACACCCAGTTCGCATGAGTGGTCCGGGCACCGCCGCCGCCGCCCCCACCGCCCCCAAAAAAATTATTGTTAAAATCAAAACCAAAATTGTAGGTACCATATAAATATATTAAAAAATAATATATTTATATGGTACCTACAATTTTGGTTTTGATTTTAACAATAATTTTTTTGGGGGCGGCGGCGGGGGCGGCGGCAGCGGTGCCCGGACCACTAATGCGAACTGGGTGTACTTTGGGGCCCCCCACACAGGTGTATTTTCTCCTTGATCATAATAACTTTATTCAATGTCTCTTGGATCAGCTCGGGTCCAACGATGGTCTTTTCTCCTACTTCATCCCAATATAGTGGTGATCGACACTTTTGTCCATACGGTACTTCGTATGGTGACATTTCAACACTGTTGTGATAACTATTATTGTATGCGAACTCGATTAATGACATATGTTCACTTCAATTATCACTGAAGTCTAGAGCCCATGCTATCAGCATGTCCTCAAGAGTTTGTATTGTCCTATCAATTTGGCCATCAGTGTGAGGGTGATATGTCGTACTAAGAGTAACTTTAGTCCTCATAGCTTGTTGAAAGCTCTTCCAAAAACGAGATGCAAACCTAGGATCTCTGTCTGAAAGTATGCTAACTGGAACTCTATGTAATCGTACGATGTCATTCATTAGTTTCACATTTGAATTTTTTCCCCACTTTTTCACAATCTATAAATGTAACCATCCTCTAAAAACATGATCTTCTGTCTATAAAGGATTCTTATGTGCTTCAACTTTTTAAAAATAAATAAAAATATATTAAGCTATATTCTACAAACAAGATCTTGCATTCTCAATCGAACAAATTAATATACAAATAATTACCAAACATAAAATTTATTTAAAAGCAAAAACATTGAAGGTGGCTGGAAAACTTTTCTGATGCTCAAATCAAAATATAAAACAAAACAGTATATAGAAATATTTTCCATACTTGGTACTTTTTTCAATTTTTACCTGTCCATTATACAGCTGGGTGTCATCGTAAAATCCCAATGGATACAGAATTCTCAAGTCACAGACTAATAAAAACATAATTTATTTCTTAACTCAGAATAAAGAATTTTCTCCGAACAACAAAATTATTATAATTTTATTTTAATATTTAAACACAAAATAACCTTTAGTTTAATGAAAACTATAAAAAAAACTCATTTTATAATTATTAGAAAAATATTTTAGAATTATAAAATTATTAGATTGGATGATTTGTAACATAATAAAGTAAATTTAGTTCAAAAAAATAATTACACGGAGAGAGGTGAAAAAATACTTTCAAAACGAATTTATCTTTATGTCTGGTTTTTTTTTATTACATTGATTTCGCTATCACCTGAGATCGATCCTTCCCTGTCTGGAAAACAAGGGCAAAGATATGTGTAATGGACCCGACAGTCTTAAAGTTTGATTTGAACTTTAAAGGGTGGTGAATCCAATCCACTAAAATGTACTGGTAAAAACTTGTATGAGACGGTTTCACGGATCGTATTTTATGAGACTGATATCTTATTTGGATCATCCATGAAAGAGTATTACTTTTTATTCGAAGAGTACTACTTTTTATTATGAATATCGATAGGGTTGACCTGAAAGATTCGTGAGACCGTCTCACAAAAGACATACTCAAATTTATATTGATATTCACCTCAAAAATGGCCACCCAGAGCCATCCTTGATTGAATTCCAATCAACCATGACTTCAAACAAACCACAATTCATATTAGTGATACATATATATACAATAAGAAACACCAAAAAAAAACAAGAATCTTATTAAAAAGAGTTCATAATATAGAATCCGGTAAGGATTACAAGAAGAAAGACTGAATTTCGCATCAAGCGAAATGGAGGATGGACACCATAAAAACAAGAAACAACTAACAATACCCAACAAAGATGAACCCGAACGGGAACCAAAATGATCGAAAAAAGACACCTTAACCATAAGAACTTAGAACCATTGGGGAACATAATCGACTCAAGCAACACAATAAGACCACTGTTCGTCCTCAGAAGTAACCGAGTCTGCGGCAGCAGCAGCAGCTGTAGTAAAATTCTCGTCCATTAGGTAATAGTAGCTGTTATTACCTGAATTCGCTGCGGTAAGGCTGCAAGAGGATGTTGCCGAAAGATAAGGCATGTTATCGAAAGAGCAAGCAAGGCCATTGGCGATTGCCAGGCTATTGCTATAGTCGAATTCCTCAGCACGGTGCCTGAGGGTCTCGAACATGATCTTGGGCTCATGCTGCATCATCCGAAGAATGTCTCCGCACGATGGACCAGGCACAGCACGCGTCACCGCGAAGCTATGAGGGCCATCACTCTGCGAGACACGCACCATGCTCGGGCCACCAAATAGGTTGTGAACTCCACCAAGTGCTTCCTCGTATGCCCCGCCCAAGAACATCCCCAAGTAGTAAGCCCCACCGTTACCATTTAAACTGCCGTTTCCATCCAATTCATGGAGAAGCAAACTGGACTCGCCTCCTATGAATTGATCGATTTTTCCATCACTGTCGCATGTTAAATCAGATAAAATTCCCCTCACTTCGGGCCTCTCATTGAGCCTGTGGATGGGAATGATTGGAAACAACTGGCCAATGCCCCAGAAATCCGGGATCGAGGTGAAAATCGAGAGGTTCACATTGTAAACTTGGACGGGATCAGAAACCCCGATTGATTTCGATACCAATTCGCAAAGGCCATCGACTGCAGCAAGCTGTTCCATCTCCAAAGACCCTTCTTTGAACTGCTCAACACACCTCTGTTTCAGCTGCTCCGCATAAAGCAAACAGGTATCATACTCGCCACGAACCACGGCAGTTGATAGATTCTTGTAATCAGTAAGAGCCTCATCAGCCAGCTTCGGCACGAGGTGCTGAAGACCCAGAGAAGATATTCGAGGAGAATCACGGGAACTTGATGAAACTGCTTCAAAAACTAAAATGGAGTGGTGAGAAACAATTGCACGGCCGCTTTCACTGCAAATTACAGGATGTTTAACGCCTTTCTGATTGGACACGGATCGAACAGCTTGAACAACAGCTGAGGCATATTCTTGGAGGCTGTAGCTAACAGAAATATCAGAATCTTGAGAGTTGGAGCCATCATAATCGATTCCTAAGCCTCCTCCTATATCAATGACTTTCATGCAAGCACCAAGGCGAACCAATTCACAGTAAATCTGAGCAGCCTCGCGAACCCCATCAGCAAGCAAAGAAGTAGAAGGGATCTGTGATCCGATATGGAAATGCAGCAGCTGCATACAATCCAGCATCTCATGCTGCTGCAGTTTCTTGACGACGCGAAGGATTTGGGTTGTTGTCAGACCGAATTTTCCTTTCTCACCTGAGGTAGAACCGAAATGACCCGAATGCTTGGTACGGAGCTTAGCACGGACTCCAACAACGGGCCGAACACCGAGTTTCCTGCTGGCATCAATCACTAAATCAAGCTCTTCCTCTTGTTCAAGAACAATGACAGTGTTCAAATGTAGCTTTCTTGCAACAAGGGCAAGAGATATGTATTCCACATCCTTGAATCCATTGCATACCAAAAGGGCCTCAGGACTTCCGTTACAGAGACAACTCATGGCCAATAGAAGCTCCGGTTTGGAGCCAGCTTCCAGCCCGAACCGGAAACCAGACCCGAATTTCACGATATCTTCGACCACTAACTTATCCTGATTGCATTTGACAGGATACACACCCTGGTAGTGAGCCTCGTACCCTTGCGATTGAATAGCAAGATTGAAAGAATCATGCAGGGACTCGAGGCGATTTTTCAGTACATCCGGGAAGCGAACAACAAGAGGCAGCTGAAGTCCGAGCCCGCCTGAATTTTTCGGGTCAGAAGCCTTCTTCACTACCTTGAGAAGATCGATTTCTTGGTGGTCCAGGGTGTTGACGCCGTGAGGGCGAACGGAAACATTTCCGTTAGCGTTAACGGTAAAGTAAGGAGCACCCCATCCATCAACCCGGTAAAGCAACGCCGAGTGGGCAGATGACCAAGCGGCAACGGAAACAGCACTGGCGTCGGCAGAGGTGTTTGAAGGTGGAGGTGCAGGTACAGTGGTGACAGCGTACGGAGGAGCATCGCCGACGTCTGCGAAACAAGTAAGGGTAGGCATCTCTTCCCGGATCTACGGGTTCTTTTCGTTGGAATAGAAAGAAAAAGAATCAAAGAATGTAAAATTGGCCGATGTTGTAAAGGTGGGGGCTTTGACACCCGCCGAGGCCGGAGCCCCGGCTACCCCCTCAAAAGAAGCAAAAATGGATCTGGGTCACAACAAAACGGAAGCCACTCGCACGCCTACAAGAGCCCGATATCCCCACGCCTACCCCTCAGAAGAAGAGAATTTCAGAGCACGATATACATAAGCGGATGCTAGAAACGGATCGGCGACAATTCTAGATCCCGTGAGCGAATCCCAACATACAGGTTTATGATCGGAGAGCAAAGAACTCGAAAGAGGGGAGAGATTGGAGAGGATAAATGGACGGAAACCTAACGGAATGCTAGGGTTTCAGCCTCCGTATCTTATGAAGGAGAATTTGTGAAATGAGCGAGAAATGCATGAGAGGCAAAGCGGCGTTTTATAGGAAATTCAAGGTCGGGGACTTTGAGGCGTTGGGGCCCACAATTAAATTAATTTATTTTTTTCTAAATTACATAAATTTAAAAAAAAAACTAATTTACAATATTTTTTATAATAAATAAAAATAATATTGTATAAATTTGAATTGGACTTATTTTAATATTTTTAATATTAGTTTTTAGTTTGGAAAATCAAGGTGGTTATTTATTATACAAATATATATTTTCAGATAATTATTTTTATTTACTTTGAAATGATTGTATTTTTTTAAAAAAATACTCCTGAAATTTTACGGGATGATGATGAATCATTTTCGAGTTGCCGCGTGGCAGAGATGATAAACGGGGCCCAGTTTCTCTCAGTCAGTTTGTTGCAACGAAATTTACTATTTATAAATAAATTTCACTTAATTAATCCCTCTGTAAATTTTATTATACTTTCTATTATTTATTATATACCAATTCAAAATTTTTAGACTTTAAAATATATTATTTATTATATTATATAACAAAGTTTTAATTCGATATATCGATTAAAATATTATTTTAAAATAAACTAATTTGATTCTCGATTTGATTATGAATCGTATCCGATGTCATATCAACACTCGGATGTATAAAAATAATAATCTCATTTAAGCAATATTTTGGTTTAAAGTAGAGTTGTTATATTTGTCATTTTCAAAACTTACATTTAGATTGAGCTTTGCATGAATGCTTCCCACCATGGAAAGTGCTAGGAAGTTTCTGACGAATTCGGGATTTTTAAAGCACTTATTTTCTAAAAAAAAATATATTATAATTTTTTTAGAGGAAATATTTACTATAATTAGATCAAGAGATTTGATTTTTCCACGTCACTATTATAATTTTGATGTTTTATTTTTTCCAAGCAAAAAAAAAAGAAAAAATTACTAAAAATATATAATGGATTGGTAAAATAAAAACAAACGTGGAAACTCCGTGTGTGCCTTATAAATTTGAATGTATAATTGGATTCACGTCCACAAATAAAAAAAAAAAAATTATTCACTTGAAATACCTATAATGCCCTTCCAATTCCTTTTAAAATTTTTTTTATATCCTTTTATTTATTTAGGGTTATTTGCATTTTCTACTTAAACTATATAACATATACACATTTACCCCCCTCAATTATTGATTCTATTGATTTTACACCCTCAAGTTATACATATATGCCTACTTTACCTCTTAGGCATTAATTAAAATATTATAATTGGAAAAAAAAGGATGTTGTGTTTCACATTTTACACTTTTGTTGACTAATATTAGGTAAGTTCTTCCTCAAACAAGCTTATTTATTCATTTGTTTATTTATATTTGACCTTCTACATCTAAGGTTTTACTGGGAAAACTTGCTAATTTTTTCAATATTTCATTAATTTTCACGACGTCGCTAAACTTTGATAAAATGAACGATCTAGCTATATTTTATTTACTACCATGGGGCGAAGAGTTTTATTTTAACGTAGATTCGAAGATACGCGTATCTTTTATTTGGAGATGTTTATGTCAGTACATCATAAGAATTTAAGAGGATTTAATTATATATTATATATGTTTTTTTTTTAAAAAAAAACATTGAACTCTATTTTTGGATAACGATTAAATTTGGAATTTTTGTGGGATTATTTTTGTCAAATCTGTGGGACCTAAAATGATGCATGTGGAGTTGACCTATTTGATGACAAATCCTTATCAAATTTATAGTTATATTTAGATCTATTATTTGAGTTCAAAGGAATGATTTGGAGTCTAATTATTTGAAATTAATGGATTTGAAATAAGGTAAAAATTTATGTGAGACGGTCTCACGAGTCATATTTAGTGAGACAGATCTTTTATTTGATCATCCATAAAAAAATATTAATTTTTATTGTGAATATCGGTAAAGTTGACTCGTCTCGTATATAAAGATTCGTGAGACCGTCTCACAAAAAATCACACCACTCTCAAAATAACAAGCAGTTGGTTGTAGTTTCAAATCTTTCCAAAATACAATGTGATACCCTGTGGATGAGCCCATCAAAATCAGGCCCAAACTCCTAGCTCATCCCCAACCAAGGTAGAAGGTCCATCACATGCTCATGTACTCTCCTATAAATACGAGGTTTGGGTGTCTAATTTTTTATTCATTATATTATTTTTCAGTAGCACCCTTAGCTGCTCTCCACTTATATCCTAAGTCTCTGACTTGAGCGTCGGAGGGACTACGTCGGTATACCCTCTCGGCCCCCTTCTAACGGTCTTATTCGTGATTTCAGGCTCAGGGCAATCTCGAAACCTGCTTCTAGACTAGTGACACTTGCTGGAATCGGACCCTAAATTTCTCGTGAGTATCACAATGAAAGAAGAAGAAATTTCCATTAAAACTCTAATTTTTTACGTAATTTATTAAAACCGTATATCAACTCATCCCCAACTCGATCACTTCCCTTCTTGCGATGTTTGGATTTTCACTTGGATAAATAATTGATGCGATCCTGGTGAAATGAGTGAGCAGGGTCGGGTGCTCCACAAGATCTGCTATCAAAATGACGAGGAAATAAGAGCAATGTAGATATCTGAACCAGAAGCTTCTTTCCCGGGAGAGGTATGAAAATCTGCAACCAAGAGAGTAACCACGTGAATGGGCGTCGGAGGGGTGTCCGGCGTGGCCACTCCGATGCATAAGTCAGTGATGATTCAAGCCAAGAAACCAATGTAACCAAGTGATGGTTGTGAGATTGGTGTGAATGAATGAATGTAAATGTAAAGAGAGAACCTGATATTTATAGTAGGAGAAGTAATGATGACCTCGTTCTCCGTGCTACCTACTAATTATAGTATGACGGCTGAGCACACCCTATATTCTGACATGTCAAATCGCATACTGGTCACATCCAGCCGTCTGATTTTGTCAACTCATCGGCCTGGTGTCAGAAATGGGACAGTCGCCCACATCCTATTCTGCTAGTATACTCGAGTGCGGTGCTCATATCGAGGTGGCCCGGGTAGAAAGTTCCCGGGAGCTTGAACGAGAGCCCGGGCGTCCGGTCTCCTCCCCTGGCATTCACCCGCCCGGCTCCTGATGAACCCTTCCTGCCGACTTGTCCTGATTCTGGCCATCCATCCAGTATCCTAGGTCGTCCATGCCCCGGGCACAAGAGTCGTCCATGACTCGGGCACAACCCGATCTATCCCGAGGGTATCATCACTCCCTCCTTAAATAGTCGGGCTAGAGTCATGCTCGCTGTCTTGATTAGTCTTGTGTGCCCGATCATGGAAAATATTTAGTTTATCTGTAAAAGCATCGGGGGCTTCAAATATCCCAGAGATGGGATGAGGTACCGGGGCCTTAAGTCTCCCATACTAGAGATAAAATGGCGGGGCCTCATGTCTCCCGGACTTAAGTATAAGATGACGGGACCTCATGTCTCCCGGGCATTAAAATAGATTGCCGGGGCCTCATATCTCCCGGATTTAGGAATGGTCAAGGTGCGGAGCCCCGAGCCAGGTTTGAGAACCATGGGCTTATAAATAACCAAGGTGCGGAGCCTTGGGCCGGGGAGCGCATGTCCCGAGACTTGGGAATGGTCGAGGTGCGGAGCCCCGAGCCAGGTTTGAGAACCCTGGGCTTATAAATAACCAAGGTGCGGAGCCTTGGGCTAGGGAGCATGTCCCGGGACTTGGGAATGGTTGAGGTACGGAGACCCGAGCCAGGGTACGGATCCCTAGACTTAATAGATAACAAGGGTGCGGAGCCCTGGCCTTCATGAATGGTCGAGGTACGGAGCCCCGAGCCAGGGTACGGATCCCTAGACTTAATAGATAACCAGGGTGCGGAGCCCTAGCCTTCATGAATGGTCGAGGTACTGAGCCCCGAGCCAGGGTACGGATCCCTGGACTTAATAGATAACCGGGGTACGGGTCCCCGGGCCAGGGTACGGGTCCCTGGACTTAAAAGATGACCGAGGTACGGGTCCCCGGGCCAGGGTACGGGTCCCTGGACTTAATAGATAACCAAGGTGCGGAGCCCTGGCCTTCATGAATGGTCGAGGTACGGAGCCCCGAGCCAGGTTTGAGAACCCTGGGCTTAGATAATGTGCCGGGGCCTCGTGTCTCCCGGACTTAAGATAATGTGCCGGGGCCTCATACCTCCCGGACTTTCAAGAATGTGCCGGGGCCTCGTACCTCCCGGACTTTAGATAATGTGACGGGGCCTCGTACCTCCCGGACTTAAGAGAATGTGCCGGGGCTTCATACCTCCCGGACTTAAGATAATGTGTCGGGGCCTCGTACCTCCCGGGCTTAAGAGATTTTGCTTTACCTGCTGTATTAGTTTTATTAAAAATCAAATCACTAACCTGGAAATATTGAATCCAAATTCATTTCCGGTAGAGTAAAACTTATCTGGTTGAGCTAAATTATGTGACTAATATAGCTGTATGCCACTGAGTGCATAGCAAATGCTCTTCATGCCAATCCGGGATAGCTGCTGAGCTTTGAGCCCATATGAAATCCACATATAAGATCTGAGTGTCGAGCTGGTCGGACTTGTATGTTTGCCAAGCAGAGTTGGGCTTATTTTTTAATGAAAACCATATCTACGTCTTGAGCTCAATTTCCCACATACGGCGCCAATGATGCGATCCTGGTGAAATGAGTGAGCAGGGTCGGGTGCTCCACCGGATCTACTATCAAAATGATGAGGAAATAAGAGCAATGTAGATATCTGAACCAGAAGCTTCTTTCCCGGGAGAGGTATGAAAATCTGCAACCAAGAGAGTAACCACGTGAATGGGCGCCGGAGGGGTGTCCGGCGTGGCCACTCCGATGCATAAGTCAGTGAATGATGCAAGCCAAGAAACCAATGTAACCAAGTGATGGTTGTGAGATTGGTGTGAATGAATGAATGTAAATGTAAGGAGAGAACCTGATATTTATAGTAGGAGAAGTAATGATGACCTCGTTCTCCGTGCTACCTACTAATTATAGTAGAACGGCTGAGCACACCCTATATTCTGACATGTCAAATCGCATACTGGTCACATCCAGCCCGTCTGATTTTTTCAACCCATCGGCCTGGTGTCAGAGATGGGACAGTCGCCCACATTCTATTCTGCTAGTATACTCGAGTGCGGTGCTCATATCGAGGTGGCCCGGGGAGGAGACGTCCCGGGCATTCACCCGCCCGGCTCCTGATGACTTGTCCTGATTCTGGCCATCCATCCAGTATCCTGGGTCGTCCATGCCCCGGACACAAGAATCGTCCATGACTCGGGCACAACCCGAGCTATCCCGAGGGTATCATCAACAATAGTTTGAAGAATGGTACAAATTAATGAGACAACTCGAATATTGAAACTGAACATTGATTTGAAAATTAGATATTTAAAGGGGGGCTAGGTTTGTCCATTAGTATGTGATTATGGTCAAATTCTTTGTTTGAGCACGTCACATGTGTATGTTGATCCCTTGTGTATTCTTGTCTATATATCAATGTGTGTGTTATTTGATTAGGGCAATCCTCAATTAATAGGATAGATATGTCCAACGAATAACACCCGTATTTAAAATATTATTTTTATTTCATGAAAAAATGATACACCTGTGTTTATATTGCTTTAATCAATTAGTGGATGTATATGTAGTGTGAAATTAACACAGATATGAACATGACTGGTGAACAACATATAAAAATTATACATGTGTGTGTATGTATGTATGTATGTATTTACAATGATTTTTTTATTTATACTAGTAAAAGATGAACACGCGTTGCATGTGTTATTATTATTTTTAATTTGATCTAATAATTATAAAAAATTAAAACGAAATTATTTCCAATTTAGAATAGTTGTTCGATTTAAAATGAATTTTTGTTAGATTTTTTCTATGTAAAATATGAAGTGACTTGAAGAGTTTTTTAGTAGGGTACGAAGAGTAATTATATAATTAAATATTTTGGTGTTCTCTAAGGTTTTTACTCTAAGAATCTCATACTTAATAATATAGTATAATTAATTCAAAGAAGATGACACATAAATTGATATAACACAATGAATTTTTATATAATTAAATGTATGTTTGTTGAATAAAAAATTCCTTTCAGATAATAAATAATTAAATCATCGATTAACCAATATCTCTTTAAATTAATAAATTTTCATAATTTAAACGTTATTAATCTATAAAGTTTTTCTGCCTATAGAATTTTCACACAAATTTTGACTTGTATATACGCATTGAAAGGTCAAACAATTGTCTTATTTTGACTCATGTCCGATTATTTAACTATAAATCGATAGTGGATTCTTTAGATTTCCATTATGTGTTGTGAAATATTCTTGATTGAGTCGAGGAGTTTTCTTAACATTAATTTTATTTATTATTAGTTTTTATTACTTTTGACTTAAAAAAATCAATTTTATGCGTTTTTAAACTCAGATTATTTGTTAATTTCTGTTTAATTTAAGTATAATCTCTTTATCGAACATTACTCAATTTTTTTTTTCATTTTTTTAGACTACGTACTTTTATTTTTTATTTACTTCTTCATAATCTATAAATCTAATTATTTTTACAAAAATATATTTTTTTGTGAACACTCCAATATGCGACGATTTGACGTTCACGACCCTAGTCGATACAGGTAGCATGGATTATATGGTGGAAAAAAATACAATAAATCGAGTCGACGATTTAGTGAAACTTGAACAACAAAAATACAAAAAAAAAAAAAAAAAGGTATAAAGATACAAAAAAAAAAAAATTAAATATTTTTCATAAGATTAAATAATTCGTGAGATACCTTCGGACACCGAGAAAATAAAATAATTAAAGTTGTGTGTACGAAGTATCTACGAATATGTTGAATTTTCTTTGAAAGCAATCCACTCGATGACTTGCATGCACACGGTACAATTACTTGTCAAAGCTTTTCTGCTGAACATTTATAGGAAAATGGACAACATGTTTCTTAGTAAGACAACTTGACATGAATTCTTCGATAGTAGACCACCTCAAATTTTCCAAATGAATAAGATTTCTTTTTCTTTAGATGTGTTTTTTCTTCTTTTTTTTTTTCTTTTTAGTTGGTCGAGGATTTATTTTGTATTTTTTTAAAAAATAAAATAAATCTTGTAACTTTTAATTAGGTAGAAATTATATTATATCATCGTATATTAAACCACGAGTATGTGTCACGCGAGACGGTCACATAGATCTATATCCCTGAAATAATCGTCTCAATTCATATGTAGAGTTCAAAATAATATTTTTGATATAAAAATAATATTTTTTCATGAGTTGTGCCAAATAAGAGATATGTCTCGTAAAATTTACTCATGATAGGATATAATAAGAGTTTTTGTATTAAACTCACTGTTTCTTGTTTGGTATGTTCAGATCATATGTACAATTACCACCATTCCCCACTTTTTTGGTTTTTTTGAATATTTTAAAAAATAAAAAAACTTATTAAAATAATAAAATTTAAAATTTAACTTATAATTTTGTTTAACAAGAGTACTTTTAAAAAAATCGTCTATATATAAACATGAAACGCGTGTAACGAGTTATTAAATACTATATATTAAACAATATCCATTTCCCAAAGTAAATATTTCTCCAATCATATATTCATTTATTTTCCTTTGATATGTTCTAATTTTAATATATTTTTATTTTTAAAATAATAATTTTCTAAATATGTTGAATTATTACTTTTTCATAAAGAGTAGGTCTCTTGTGAGACAGTCTCACAAATCTTTATCTATGAGACGGGTCAACCCTACCGATATTCACAATAAAAAATAATACTCTTAGCATAAAAAGTAATACTTTTTCATGGATGACCCAAATAAGAGATCTGTCTCACAAAATACGACCCGTGAGACCGTCTCACACAAATTTTTGTATTTCATAAAATAATGATGTTGATATTGATACATACACGACATCAAATTCAGATATCTTAGAATATGATATATTTTAACATATTTTGAAATTTCTAACCGTTTTAATCAAACACAAAATTTTTTATGAAATTGTTTTACATATACGGATCTCTTATCTAACCGTATTATGGATATAAATAAGTGAGATGTTTTACAAGATATCTATTATCAAGCAAATCATCTCGATATTGATGCGATGCATGAAAAAATGAATAATAAATAGTTAAATCAAAATATTTACATAATCGAAACTGTGAAATTACATATCCTATTGTGGGCAAAGTGTGAACGGGGGAAACGTTGTGGGGTTTTTGGCAATTTCTTATCTCACAGTTGGATCCCGGGAATCTTCCGTTAAAAGATGGGGCCCCGGTTCAGTGGCGGTTATTCCGGAATTTCGTATATCCGAAGGGTCCACAGCAAAGGCTTGATTAATGGCTTAACACGACACGTGCTTTTCTCACTGTATATATTGTTTTCAAAAGTTTATAATTATATATTTTCATATTAATTAAATATATTAAAACCTAATAAAATTATTTAAATCTTAAAATATAAAATAAAAATATGAATAAGATATTTATTATTCAATATACGAAAAAATATAATATATATATTTACATATATATGCATATAATGACATAACGAGTCCACTAAAATCTGAAACCCGTCTTAGACCCGTTTGTGGAACCGTTTCACAATATCTAACCCGTCCCAGTTTTATCACGGAGCCGGTTTTGAATCCAATGTATTGCCAACTTTGCACAAGGAGCTCACAATATTTATCACAGATAGGAGAAAGAATGAATTTGTTGTTATTCTCCTCTTGGGACTAAAAATGTATGTATCATATTGAGTCTTGGTTTGCTTTCTACTGGGAGTATTTAACCTCCGTAAACCTCCGTAACTAACTAACTTGAAAAATGATTGCTTCTGAATTATGCAATGTTAACTCTAATAGCCTCCCCTCAAGATGTACCGTAAATATTTTGTACAGACATCTTGGACATGAGTTGTGATAGAGTGGACAGCGGAAGTGGTTTAGTAAACATGTCAGCAAGCTGGAGATGTGAACGGACGGGTAAAAGCTTGATAGACCCATCTTTGATTTTGTCTCGAATGAAATGACAATCAATCTCGATATGTTTGGTACGTTCGTGGAACATAGGATTGTTGGCAAGGTGAATGTCTGATTGATTGTCACAAAAGATGGTAGCTGGTGTTGAAAGAGAGATCTGTAGATCCATGAGTAGTTGAGTGATCCAAATGACTTCACTGGTCGTAGTCGCCAACGCCCCGTACTCGACTTCAGTGGATGATCTGGAAATCGTGATTTGCTTTTTAGTTTTCCATGAGACGAGTGCATCTCCAAGAAATACACAAAAACCTGTGGTCGATTTTCTGGTGTCAGGACAATTGGCCCAATCTGCATCTGAAAAAGCTCGCAATTGGATAGGAGACGTGGCTGGAAAGAAAATCCCTTGACCCGGATTAGCTTTGAGATACCTTAGAAGTTGATGTACAGCATGTAAATGAGTAGTCCGTGGCTTGGAAACATATTGACTAAGTTTGTGGATCGCAAACATAATGTCCGATCTGGACAAAGTCAGATAAAGAAGACGTCAAATGAGACGTCTATATTGTGTGATGTCGGTAAGTAGATCACCCTCAACAGAAGTGAGACGCACATGTGGTGTCATGGGGACCTTGGCCGGTTTACAAGATAGTAAACCAGTGTCTTCAAGTAGTTGAAGTGTGTAATGGCGTTGAGATAAGTAAATGCCCTTGGAGGATCTAGCTATTTCAAGTCCAATGAAGTACTTAAGATCACCTAAATCTTTAAGTTTGAACTTTCTTTGAAGATCAGACTTGAGTCCTTGAATGAGAGTAAGTGAAGATCCTGCGATGATGATGTCATCAATATATACAAGCAGAGCTAAAAAGGAGTGAGCTGATCCTCTGGTAAACAAGGTGTGATCCGTTGGAGATTGCTTGAAACCTGAATCCAGTAAGGCTTGAGAGAACTTTGTGTACCACTGTCTAGACGCTTGTCGTAGACCATATATGGATTTGTGGAGTTGATAGACAAGTTTTGGAGCTGTTGTATGTTGCTGGACAGGGGGGTGATAACCAAGAGGAAGGTCCATGTAAACTTCTTCCGATAGATCATCATTTAGGAATGCATTGTTGACATCTAGTTGAGCGAGAATCCAATTTTGAATAGCTGCCAGTGCAAGGAAGACTTTGACAGTGGCTAGTTTGGCAACAGGAGAGAAAGTCTCAAAGAAGTCTACCCCTTCTTGTTGAGTGTAGCCCTTAGCAACTAGCCTGGCCTTGTGCCTGTCAACTGTACCATCGGATCTGTACTTGATCTTGTATACCCAACGACAACCAATCGATTGTTTGTTTGGGGGAACTGGAACCACAGACCATGTATTATTTGCGTGCATTGCATCAAGTTCATCCTTCATTGCTGTGCGCCAAGAATCAAGTTTGATAGCTTGATGATAGAATTGAGGCTCAAATTGAGATGAAATATTGAGCACAAGATTTTTATAGGAATGAGAGAGTGAATCATAAGATATGGAGTGAGTTAGGGGATAAGTAGTTGCTGATGAAGGTGGAGAATGGTATTTCAACATATGACAATGATACTCTCTTAGATATGAAGGTGGGCGAGATACCCTTGAGGAGATACGAGTGTCAGCCATAGGTAATGGAGTAGGAGATGGGAGTGCAGAAGCATCAATTGTATCTTGGGCCATAGTATCATTGTGCAAATTTTGTTGGATGCTGTTGTCAGAAGGTTGATGCATGGTTGCGGCCTGTGTATTGATGGGATCATGTGGCCTCAGATTATTGTGCAGATTAGGTATGACAGGACTGTCCAAAGGGACTTGTGTGTCAACCGGAGCCAGGTTAGGGAGCACAGTTGAAGGAAATGGATCAATGAGCTCTTTTGTGGAAGATATATGGGAAAAAGGAAATATCAACTCATGGAAGATGACATCTCTTGAGATGAATATTTCCTTGCTTTGCATATCCATCAGCTTGTATCCTTTCATACCCGGTGGGTATCATAAGAATACACATAATCGCGCCCGCGACATAAATTTGTCACGATGGGCAGCTAATGTAGAAGCAAATGCAAGGCATCCGAAGACCCGTAAGTGGGTATAGTCGACTTTTTTATGATATAGCAGTTCATAGGGCGACTTATTTTGAGTGGATGGAGAAGGCACACGATTCACTAAGTAAGTAGCTGTCATTATGCATTCACTCCACAGACCAAGAGGTATGCTGGACTGGAAAAATAACGCCCGAGCAACATTAAGTAGATGTTGATGTTTGCGCTCTACGACTGAGTTTTGTTGTGGCGTTTCAACACAGGAGAACTGATGCAATATTCCTTTAGTCTGAAATAATTCCGTGAAGGCCAGTTCCATAGCATTGTCCGTTCGAAATGCTTTTATTCTTTTACTGAATTGTGTTTCAATCATATTGCAAAACCTGGAGACTACACTTGAAGCTTCAGATTTGTGTTGCATTAGAAAAATCCATGTGAATCTAGTGCAATCATCAACCAAAGTCAGAAAATATCTTTGTTTATTAACTGTGGGAACATGATACGGCCCCCATACATCACAATGTATAAGATCAAAAGCATTGTAAGACTTATTATTGAGATGAACAAATGGTAGACGTCTCTGTTTTGCTATTGGACAAACTGAGCAAGGTGCATCATCATGAACATCAGCATTACCAAAATGAAAATGTGTTTTTAAAATCTGTAAGACCTGCATGGACGGGTGTCCAAGTCTGCTATGCCAAGTTTGTATTCCAACCTGATTGACTGAAGGATTATCACCCTCATGTTCATTAACTTTCTTTTCTGAAGTATAAAGCTGTTGAATCATCATGGCCATCAATTGTTCCACTTGATTCTTGTCAAAATTCTGGACAACGTTTGATGTTGTACCAACATTGTTTGTAAGGGTTTCAGAATGACAAATTTGATCAGTCTCTTGATGGACACAAGCAGCATGTCCTTTGTTTTCTTGCTTGTTTTTGGCCTTTAAACCAGGTGGATGGCCATGGATTTTGTAGCAAGTTTCAACCGTATGGCCAAGAATGTTGCAATGAGTACAGAATGGTCTGCCTTTAGAAAATCTTGGTGGTGGCCGATTGTTGAATTGTGATTGATTTTGGTCATTCTTGAATGCAAATGCCATGTTGGGGTTTGGGGCGTTCATGGAGCTTTGATTCCCAATGGCTCTTTGTCTTTCTTCTTGAACAACTAAAGAGAATACTCGGCTGATCGGCGGTAGAGGATCAAGGAGTAGAACTTGACTCCTAATATGCGTAAATGATTCATTCAGTCCCATAAGGAATGTCATTGTGTAATCCATTTGAATATATGCTTCCAGATTCTTGACCCCATTGCAACCACATTTCCCGCAGCTACACATTGGTCGAAAGTGATTTAATTCTTCCCAAAGGGCCTTGATTTTGGTGAAATAAACACTGACTGAGTCTTGCCCTTGTCGAAGATTGATCAGATCCTTGCGAATCTGAAAGATTCTAGGACCATTGCTTTGTTGAAAACGATCCTTAAGATCGTTCCAGATATCCTCTGCTGATTCCGCAAATAAGATGCTTGCTGATATATCTTTGGAGACCGAGTTCAGCAACCAAGAAATGACGTTATTGTTATTTCTAACCCACGCACTAAGTAAGTTGGTTTCAGAATCTGCTGGTTTAGGAATTGAGCCATCAATGAAGCCCAGCTTGTTCTTGACAGAAAGAGCAATCCTCATCGCTCTACTCCACGACACAAAATTGTCACCCGTGAGTGGCTGAGATACTAGTACAAGCCCTGGGTTATCAGAATGATGCAAGAAATATGAACTCGAAGGATCATCAACAGCCGATCGAGATGACAAATTCCACGCAGACGAATTTGTGTTTGCCATTGGTATGAGATTTTGCAAGCTCGAAATCCCGTAACAAATCCGAAATGAAGATACAGTGAAAACACCAGTGATCTGAATGTAATCCTATCTTCGTTCAATCTCGAAATAAACGAAGGAAACCGCCTTGCGGTGGCTCTGATACCATATCACAGATAGGAGAAAGAATGAATTTGTTGTTATTCTCCTCTTGGGAGTAAAAATATAGGTATCATATTGAGTTTTGGTTTGCTTTCTACTGAGAGTATTTAACCTCCGTAACTAACTAACTTGAAAAATGATTGCTTCTGAATTATGCAATGTTAACTCTAATAATATTTGAATGAAAAAACACACAAATGTGTTAAGTGTATAGTTTCGATAAAAAAAACAAACAAACAAACTCCAGAAAGCAAAATTATTAAATAAAGAATATAAAAACACGATACGATTATTATATTTAAAAGTCATATTGGAAAATGGTTGAATACTAAACTTTTAACCCAATTTAATGAAGACAGTGAGATTGCGCTTTATTTGATGAATTTGAAATTATGTATTTCAAATTGGCAGAAACTTGTGTTAGACGATCTCACGGGTCGTATTTTGTGAGACATATATCTTATTTGGGTCATCAATGAAAAAATATTGCTTTTTTATGCTAAGAGTATTACTTTTTATTGTGAATATCGGTAGGGTTGACCCGTCTCACAGATAAATATTCGTGAGACCGTCTCACAAAAGACATGCTCTTTCAAGTTTATGGACTAATTTGGATGGATAAACTAAACATAAAACCACCTATGAACATACTATGGCAAAACTCAGTTAAAGAAAAAAAATCATATTTATTGTGTTTAAACATTGGGAAGTCAGAAAACATAGAGTAAACGAACCGAAATGAGTCAAATATAACGAAAATTTAAAAAATCAAATTACAGCTGAAATATATATTTTCGCGCTAACTCCAAAAATTTGCAGATCAGTTCGATTTATTTATGCACAATGCCTATTTATGCACAATGCCAATCCACGTTCCAATCAACTAAATATTTAACGGGGCTCCACCAGATAATAGCTCCACCAGCAACGATTATACAATGTAGCATAGAGTTTTCAACGTTCAACGGACAAATAATGATTTTCCATTGTTCCATATATCAATAAATCCTACTATATATATATATTTTTATATAGTTTTGTATCGTTTGGTGTAAAAAATGAGATTCAACATCTTTATATTATCTTTGTTTGATTAAATTTTATAATAACCAGAGTTAAAAAATAATTAAGTTATAAATGAAGAGAAAAGAAGAGTGAAGAGTGGTGAATGAAAAAGAGAATAAGAGTTGTCCCACATTGAAAAAATAGTCAAGTTTAGTCTCCCTTATAAGCTCCAAGTTTGAGCTAAGGGTTCGGGCCCCAAAGGGTACCAAAATTTTTTAGAAGGGGAAGAGCTTGATAAATTGTGTCTCGATGAAACACACACGCGCAGCCAGGCGACGTGGCACGGTGCCGTCAATATTAATATTTTTGGACCAAATTTATTTGGAAAATAATTTTGTTAATAGTAGCACCTTCGCTGGGTTGGCCAGAAACGCGATACATCGCGCACAAGCTGTTCAGGATGCATCCGAACAGAACTAGGCGCGCGGGTGCTCGTCTTCTCGTGCAGCGCGCCTCCTGCTGGAACAGTGTGCGCAACACAGAACCAGGCGCGCTGCTGCGCGTCTTGTCGCGTAGTGTGTGCGTCCCTTCTCGAAAGTTGCATTTGATCCAGGCTGCTGTTTGCACCAAACAATGTGTCCCATCACCACTTGCAGAGAGTTGTGACTCTTCTACGCATCCGGTGATCATTTATAAATAATCCCTCTCATACATCACTCAAAATCCTTTACCATTTTTGCTGCATCACACATTCTTTTCGTCCTTGAAATTTATTGCATATTTTTGTTCGCTACTTTCAAAAGTTTGTAGTACTGCAATATCTCGACTCGAAATCGTTGTATCTTAGAGACGATTGTCTGCAACGCGTAGTAATTTGATACATACAATTTTGTCTTGAGAACAAAGGAACATCTTTGCTTCGACTTACTGTTTATTTACCTTGTTCATAACCGAATGAAAGAACAATAACAAATCTTTGTTTACTAAAATAAGAACAGATCCATCTTGAATTATTTATGGTGTTTGGCGCTTTGCACTGAATCGGTTGCATTTTTTTTAATTTTTTTTAAATATAACTTATGTGCACATATTCTGAAACCATGTTCAGGGTTCCTATACTCCAAACAAGAAATTGCCAAATTCTCCAATTCCCACTTCTTTAGGGACCACTATTCCCACAATCTGACCACATTCATAAACATGTGCACGTAATACATTATCTTATATCATAATTCAATTATGTGACCGATAAAAAAAATTGCATCATTGGTTCTGATACCAACAAAACTGTTCGAACGATTATCATTTTATCAAAATATATAATTATGGTAACCGTGTGACTGAAATATTTTAGTAATCATACTGATTTTTCTTTCTTTTTTCTTTTATGCTATATTGTCATTGTTAATTTATTAAAGTATACTTTCTATGGTAGAACCACCTCCCCTTAGATTTGTTCAACATATTTACTTAACAACAACTCCCCAAAAAACCATATATATGACTCGCGACATTCACTATCAGCATATATGTGAGTACTTTTGAGGTGACGTTCATCTATTACACGTGAAATTATATGTCGAATAGATGGACACGACTTCAGCGATTTTCACATAGATGTCAACAATAAGTCATCGAAAAGTCAGTTATGAATATAATATCTACCATGTCGTCTTAGAACTAGAAGTATCCTCCAGAAATTGAGATATGACCCAACTTTTTTTTACTTCTGATGTTGAAAATTATGAAATACCCTTATTTTTTTTTTCATATTTTTCTTTTATTGTGTTATTTAATAACTTTTGTATCGAATAAGAAAATTTGAAGGAAAGATGGAGGCCCGTAAATAAATAAATAAATCGGTGGCCCCTTTCTATAATGACCTATGGTATATTATCCATTGTCTCAACCGTTTCCTCTTTCACGCATTTATATGTAATCATAACCTAATTCATGAGCCATCCATGTTCTCTCACATGCCAATTGAATTGGATGTAATAAATAATTAATTAATATATTTATATGTATATTTATTCGTGAGACGATACAATTTGATTAATATTTATAATAATATTTTTTTTATAAATGACTCAAATATAAGATCTGTCTCATAAAATTAACTCTCGTAAAATTGTCTTACAAAATTTATATTAATTGTCTTACAAAATCTGTCTCATATATTTATATATATATATATATATATATAATAATAATAATAATAATACTGCATATCGTTCGTATTTTTGGGATAATATGGAAAACAAAAGGAGGCATATTTTGTTATTTAAAATTTTAAGTTAAATTAAATTAATTTAATTTATCTTGTCAAACCACCCTTACTGATTAATTAATATTCAGATAATAACCTTTTTTGTGCAAGAAAGTATTTCTTTTAATTTAATAATAATATAATTATAAAAGATGTAAAAAAATTTATAGCGAAGTGGGCCGGACAAATAAAGGAAAAGAGAACATATAAAAAAAAAGGTATAGATGCTGTGTGTTTCTTTAGAAATACAAAATACATCATCAACCCAATCATTTGAAAATACTCTCATGTTTCATTTAGCCAATCTAGCAACATAAAAAAAACTCATGTCAGATTATCTTACACATCAATTTTACAAGAAAGATGTTCAAATCGATCCGATTCATGAAAAATATTACGTTTAAAAGTAAATTATTGCTTTTCATTTTAAATATGAATCATATTAACTCGTTTCACGAAAATAGATTTACGAAACCGTCTTACAAAAGATCTACTCATTCAAAAAACACTGCAGATTATAGACACTTATGGTTTTATCCTAAGTTATTACTTGATAATAATTATATAATTCAAATTTTGTAAACCTTACAACATGTTAATCATCATGTTTCTATCACTATCATTATTTCTATTCAATTCGTGTTTATTAGAATTAGAATTTTCGAGTATAGTAAATTAAAACTTAAAAAATTAGTTTAAATAATTCTTGATTTTTAAAATGAGGGGATTTAAGAACGTACATGGTCTTATTATTGAGTAGGTCTCTTATAAGACGGTCTCACGAATCTTTATCTGTGAGACGGGTCAACCTTACCGATATTCACAATAAAAAGTAATACTCTTAACATAAAAATTAATATTTTTTTATGGATGACCCAAATAAGAGATCAGTCTCACAAAATACGACATATAAAACTATCTCATTCAAGCTTTGTCCTTATTACTTTATTGGGCAAAAGATATAACAAGATCTTGATTGGCTTCATAACATGGCCTAATTTCTCGCACAAAGCACATGAGATGCTGCTCTACACGGAAATCATTAGCAATTTCTATGGGCTCCATCTACTCAAAATATGACATAGTTAATTTATCCACCTCATTCCTTTGTTCTCAACCTAACCTTATAATAAGTAATAAATAATCTCTTTCAGCTTCTAAGCGGTGTCCGATCTCGACCATCAACACATTTTCGGACGAGCTTGTCGTACAAGAATTATCCAATGTAATTTATCTGACTAGCATGTGATTTTGAAACGAGCTTGGTCTGTATGTGGAGATTAATGTTTGGAGATGCAATTTAATGACATGGTTAAAATAGTTGTATATTTCATGACCTACCCAACTGAAGTTGGATAAATAAGAGTTTTATAATTAGCGATGTAGATATTGATGATAGGAATCTCTTTGCATGGATTCACGACTTTATCATTTAAAAAAAAAAAAAAAACAAGAAGAAGTCGTGCTTTCTATTAATTATTTCAACCATGACCTACTCGGCTAACCTCATCAAGAAAATATACGACAAAACGACAAAAACAGTGACATATATAACTTTGAAAAAAACATGTAAAGCGACTGAATCTATTTTTGCTCGAATATATTTATTTTCAGACATAATCGAAAAAATAAAAGATGATAAGCTCAACCAAACCGTAAATTTCAAATTCAAATTGAAATTGAATCTCATTCCATATGTTAGGGGTGCAACACCATTATTATCGACTATAACTTTTGGTAAAAAGACAAACATTTGATCATACTGTATAAATGATATTTACGGTAGGACTTATGTTATACACGTATGGACCATATATATGCATATACTCATGTCGAACATGGTACTTGGGACTTGCAAACTAAAATCAAATTTCAGTTATTTTTTTATATTTGTGGCAGTACAGAGCGCACCTAATTAGGTGCTAATGGGACACGTTGTTAGGTCCATGAATCGAGAAAGTGCATGTCTATCTGCTAGTACTGTTTCATATCCCTTAAATATCAGTTTTATCATTTTCTTACTGTCGATCTGACCCCAACAAAGACATTATCACCCATTAAGATCTGACGTTCAACTAAATCAAGCGAAGAACACACAATAACTTCCTGAGATATCATTCATCTCAATATTACTCACACTCATACGCGCTTAACTCAATATTTTTTTATTGGAAAATTAGGATCGAAAACCTGTCTCACAAAATTGACTAGGAAAACAATATCATATGAATTTTGTATGTTTTTATCAATCGTATTTTTAAGATTAAAAGAAAATATTTGAAGTGAATCCAACTCCAATATTCGATGCACACTTCTTCCTAAATATCTGCTTTCTCGAATTCAATAGAATTATCGATTAGTTAAAGTCAATTCAATCTGTAATTGACTAATTAGGTGCACTTTGTACTGCCACAAATGCTTATGTCAAACATGGTACTTCGAACTTGCAAACTAAAATCAAATTTCATACTGTGGTTCTGTAATTGGAATGAGAGGACCAAGTACTTTGGTTCGATTTAGTTCGGTTCGATTTCAATCCCAAGGAATGAAAAACTGAAGCCATATGGAATAGAAATTGTATCTGTAAACTAGTCTTAAATTAAATAAATTTTCTTGATGAGGTTAGGGACCTATCTGTAAAAAAAAACAATATTATATGGGTAAATTTACTTTAAATTCTTACACTCAAACTTAAATTTGCATTTAGTTTCTGTTATAAAAATTATGATCAAAATTTTTTTTAAAAAAAACGAATGATAAAAATAGCACATAATGTGAGACATTAAGGGGAGGGATATTAGCCCAGTGGATCCGAAAAACTGGGCCTGAATTACTCAAAACGATTTAGGCCTCCTTATCAGAAATTTGATTTGACCCTAACAAATAAAAATCCACTTGGTATGTAATTCTGTTCTATCAATGAAAGAATCACCCCATTTCGTTATCCAAATATATTTGACAGTAAAACTTGTAATTCTATTCAAATAATATCTAAGGTCCAAGATTACAAGATTTACTAATCAAGAAGGAAAAGTCCCTGACATCCACACAAACGAGGATGGGAAAAAATAGCAAAAGAAGCTAATGAATGTGTCACTTTATTCGCTGAGCGCATCACATGGCTCAAAGTTATGGAAGCATGATTACCTATAAGTCGTCGGATATCAATTGCAAAAGTGCCAACATAGCTAAAGTCCTCTTCTGGTCGTGTGACTGCTTGCACAGCTAGAAGAGAATTCGAGCAACTTTGATGAAGTTGAAGGTGATGATCCTGTACTAACGAGAGTCCCTCCGCAATAGAATGAATCTCCAAAAATTTCCTCATTTTATTTAGTTGTGTCAGGTCAATCTATATCCAATTTTTTATTTTTTTTTACAAAATTACAAAAATAACAAATATAGTTAAATAAGAGTTTAATTTGATAACGTTGAAGAGTCAAGTCATGAGATAAATATATATGATCGAAAGTGTAGTATTTCATTTTACAAAATTTATAACCTAAATAAAAAATATAAATAAAATCATTAATCTAATTAAATTTTGATTTTTTCGATAGGTTGGATTAACACACATAACCCGAAAGTTGGTGGTTCGAATGTTTTTGGAGGTGGCGGCAGAGGCTGATTGAAGATTGAGCCTGCTGGCGGTGGTGGTAGAGGAGGAGGAGGAAATGGTGGAGTGTAGGTTACTGAAAGAGGTGGTGGTGGTGAGATTTTGAATGAAGGTTTCGGTAGGTTTTGTGGGATTGGAGACACTGGTACCATGGCGGCAGCGTAGCACCGGTGGAAATGGCGGCTGGACCGGTGTTATGTTAAAGCATCCTATTGCATCAATTCCTCCATTTCCATGTCTTCGTTTCTTGGTTAGCAAAATTGCCACGAATATAAATGTTAATCCCTATATGATTATGTTGGTATGGTATTCTTTTGACTTGGGAAATCAAGGGATAGAAATAGGTAAACCAAATGGCTATGAGAAAATAGTCGAGGCAAGAGTTTGACTCTTTTTCCTTAAAACGATATTGCCCCGCCCCGGTGCTCACAGTTGTTGGCAATTCGTTTCCCAAGATACAACGACTACGGCTTTAAAATAGTAGCACTACAAATTTCAAAGCCACACGAACTTGAGATGTTTAGAACGCTATCAATATGGTATGCAAACTTTCTAATTTCGAATTCTAAGCGTTAAACTTAAAAATCCAATTCCAAGAGTTTAAATCTTGCAAAACTTGGATTTAAGCGCAAATGCTTAAAAAACTCAAAACTAGAAGACAACTTTCAAATTTAATTCCAAAGTTCGAATTAAAGCGTAAAAACTTAGAAAATTCAAACTCAAGATTTTATATCTTGAAAATTTGAACTTTAAGCGCTAATTAGGGATGTAATCGAGTCGAGCCGAGCAGAACTCTTGAATGTTTGAGCTTGGTTCGTTTATAATCGAGCCTAAACAAACTTAATAAATATGAATTATACATTTAAATTTTCATTAAATTAATTAAAAAGTAAATTATATATTTTAAAAAAAATATATTATTCTTATTAAAATTTGTAAATTTATTATAATAAATAAATTTAATAGATTTTTCTATATATCTCATAAATAATATGCAAAATCAATAAATCAAATATCAAAACTATTATTTTTTTCATTTAAAAGATTACTCACGAAACTTACCAACGAACATGTTCACGATCTAACGAGCCAAATACTGTAAAGCTTGAGTTTGGTTTGGTTATCTTAACGAGCCTCATTAAACGAGCTCAAACGAGCTTTTATCGAATCGAGCTTCGAATAGCTCTCACAAACGGTTTGGTTCGTTTACATCCCTAGCGCTAATGCTTAAAAATTTGCATATAGAAATAAATTAGAGAGAAAGGAGAAGAAGAGAAAGGTGTAATGAATGCAAATGAGAGGGGTTCTATTTATAGTAGATGAAAAGCCTTCATGAAATGATGCATCACTTCAACACATCACTTCATAATTGAATCAAAACCATCTTGAATGGCCAAGACCAAAGTGAGAGGCGCCATATTCACTTGGCCGTGTGATTTCAATATTTTTTTTAATTATATATATTTTATAATATATATATATATATATATATATATATATATATATATATATATATATATATATATATATATATATATAATCCTTTCGTTTCAATCTTTTCGCTTGATAAAATTGAACTCAATTAATTTCTTATTCACCCTAATTGGTAATCGAGAAATAATTCCGTTTGCTACGTAGCATTTTTCAAATTATTTTATCGATTTTAAATGAGTACAAAACTCATTTTTCCAACAGATTCATTGCAGAAGACAATGTTACGTTCCTAAAATCTTGGAAAGAGATCGGTATAGGAATGTTAAGGAAGAGAGATCTTCTCCATGCAATCTTATGATTGAAGTTGAAGATTTTGAGTGACCACACATAATAAAAGTGTTGAGACATCGAATTATCGCACCAAAGACGTAACAGAAGTTTAAAAATTTTGCGTCTCGACAATCAAAACATTGCTTGGGTGTCGTGTGTTAAAAAATCATTCATAGGGAGTTTTGAATTTATACATGCGCATATAAAACGCTGGATTTCAAACTATTCCGATTTTTAAGCAGAGATAGTCCTTCTTGTAATTCCATACGAACGGAACTCGCCTTCGATCGTCTAATTGGGTCCATGAGCTAATAATGTCTTCTTCGCTTGGATTGCAGTAGAGATCGTAAGCGATTTGCGCGTTGAGACTATAGCCTCAAAATTTCCAAAATTTAGTGACAAAGCAGCGACGGCGGTGCAACATAGAAGAACAAGGGATGACCGAATTTTTTTTTCAAAATTCTTCATGTGGCTGAACCTTGATGTTCAAAGGATATAGTGTTTTGCCAATTTTTTGTGTGAAAAATTGTGAGAAAAAATTATGTACAAATTATGATTCTTCATGGTGTATATATAGAGTGAGACTCCTAATCAAACTATGTGTCCCAGTCCCACAATGACTCCTTTGTGGTGGTAGAACTCTTATATTCCATTATATTAAAACTCTCATATAATTAACATATAATATATATATTTATTAACTTTTATTAATACATGATATATTAATATCATATAATACACACATATTTTATATCACCATATAAAATATATATGTATATTAATTAAATTAAATAATCATTATTTAATTTTTAAAATTAACTCATTAGTTAATTTAATTCTAGACTCCTATAGAACATTTATAAGAATTTGTGTATGTTAGTAGTCACTACTACTAGCACAAATATTTAATTAGTAAATTCTCAATTCACTAAATAACTGATTCCGAACTCATTATAACCCCGATCGACAATCCGAGAACGTCGATATATCAAGGATACAAATCTTGTTCATATAATTAAAAATAAAAATTTCGAAGATCAAAATTTTCACCTACCATATTGGGAAGCTGTCAGTTCAGTGAATCCTTTACCAAAACAGTCACTTCCACTCTCCTTCCTTAATTAACAATTAAGCTAACTTTTATTTCTTTCATCTTACGGAAGAAACTCATAAACTTTTTTATAAGCTTCATGTTTGATCTCCATCAAACTATAAGTCGTCAAGTTCAACTCTTTGAACTTTGATTTTCTCAACGGGAACACATAGTCTGATACTTGTGTGACTCTCAATGGTACAAGGATACAGTTAGCCGTGGGTTTACATCTCAATGTGATTCAGAATAATATTTATTCTCATTCGGACTTACCGTAGTTAGTCACATTCTTTTCATTAACTTCTTGATCAAGAATGTCAAAACTCATTTCTGATTGCACCTATCAGATCATGTTAAGAGCATCTAGTAGCACTGCCTCATGATCTTTTAGGTATCACTGCTAGTGCCTGCAAGAACCTTAAGTCATGGTTAGCGTACAGGACAGTCTCTTCAACACATATAAACCTATTGAATCTTCAACTATTGGTATATCGAGAGTTGTATATGAATTCGATAACGATGTCATTTATCTTTGAGTAGATATGTGCAACTAGGAAAACACATTTCCCTAAAGCACATTTATTGCTCTAGCCAGAGACTCCTTTCACTATTAACTCATCATATCACATACGATATCTTCACCAGCAAGCAAACGATGAATTCCCGACTACAATGCATTTGCTCTTACGTATTTCGAAACTACACTCAACCTCGTTACCTGATGACCCTCAATGGAGTCGGTAAACGGATTAAAGTTCATGCTAGTACGTATAACCCCTACATTGTCCCGGGTCAAAAGGACTAATATTGTACAACCATAACCGGAGATTATTTCACTTGATAAGTGAGAACCACTTGGACTGTCCGAGGGAGGGTTGTTTAGTGTATCGTTATATGATCACCCATCTGTGTGAATGGACATCTCCATGCCCTTGTCAATGAAACACGTCGTTTACATCACAGATGTTAGTCTCGAGCTCAAGCGACCTTTATCCTTGTTTTAGGCGACTGATTCGAATAGGAACCTGTTTAGAATATACGATACACTTCCTAACGAGTTTCATTATCTTACGTTGACAGGCAGACCTCATGGTACCTATTGTATATGTTGGGTGCAATAATTGTCCCTGCTTGGTAGAGCGATCGAACCGTGGTACTTGAGCTGCTGTGCGATTTAAAAGATTTGAGTTGCACCATTACCACCAGCTATAGCTTTTGGTAAAGTGAAAAGCACTCGATCCTACAATTGGTATCATAGCCAAGGTCACGGGTTCGATTCTCATTGATCGCAAGGAGTGCAACTATTGGGAGATAGATTGTTGGATGCAATAATTGTCCCTGCTTGAAAGAGCGATCAAACTGTGGTGCTTGAGCTGTTGTGTTGTTTAAAAGATTTGAGTTGCACCATTACACCATCTATAGTTTTTGGTAAAGCGGTAAGCACTCATCCTACAATATATTGAAAGACTTTATCTATGCAGATTGTATGCGTATACAGATAAATTATAATTTCATAATTGAATAAAATCGTAAAATATTATTAAAAAATAAATGTTGATTTACATTAGAGTCAATAAAAATCCGAACCACAAGTTGTTTTGATCGACACGTATTCTAACAAAAAATATATCATCGAACATTGGACATAGAACATAAGATTTAATCATTAAAAGATTATTCTACATGCAACGAGGCGATCTTGTTCGTCAAATTTTTTTTTTTAAAAAAATTGGGAGGTGTTTCTCTTCAAAACACCATAAATCAACCTTTTCTCTTGCATCACTTGCCCCGCGAAAGCGTACCTAAAGATGGTTTCTTCTTGCGTTCTCCGCAATGTACGAGTCCAACAATCTTAACCCTCACATTGTTGCCTTGACAGAAGCTTAGAGCTAACAGTAACAAGACCCAACAGATCGTAAGCTTCAGTTGAAGCTCCATGGAGAATTTAAACAACTCGATGAATTCGAAAATCGAGTAAGAAACACTAAAAACTTTTACTCAATATGATGGATAAGCCCATACGAATGCCAAACCAGTGACAGCTAGTGATTTCAATATTTCCAAATCAAACTCATTTTTAACGAATTTTGATTTTGCAAAAGATAAAAAATGGCTATTACGAATCTGTTCTTGGGCCTACATCATGCAAGAACAAAAGCGTAAGGATCATGTACTAAAGCCAATTGCATGTTGAAAGAATAAAAAAAACACGGTTCTGCCAGTCCAAGTGAATCTCTTTCAACAAACCACAGTTCTTCCCGTACAAGTGAATCGTTTTGGTTCAATGCTTCCTTTAAGTAGTTTACCATTAATACTCCATGATGATCACCAACTTTTAACTGATGTCACGGTACAAGAAGAGGAAAAATATGCCATTTTAGTTTACCGTATACACCAAGACATAGAAATCAATCCCCGTGAATCGTGTATCGCTCCCATTTCTTTGTTGGATCATATATCTGCCAAGGACGCAACCAGAATTAGATAACTGGGGAAATGGTCTATTCATGATGCAAAATAAAACGTTCACCATAAATTGTGACACAATCAGCAAACTCACAAAAGTTTCTTCTTTTAGAGAAACGTCTTCTAGGTTGGATTTAATGACGAATTTTGTTTAGATGGAGGGACTTAATTGAAAAAAATTCCAAACCTTGATATCAAATGACTAAGATCTTGGATGTATTTAAAACGCATCACAATTATTAATTATCATATAAGTTTTAAGTTGATAGTGGATAAATTTGACATTATGCCACTAAGGTCCATTCAAACAAGTCAAATGAAATGAAATCACATATTTGGGATCCGTTATTTCAAATTATTCGCTCCAAACACAATCTTTGTAAATTTCAAGATATACCAACTAAAGAAGACAACACAGGATCGTATTGAAATAATGCCACATTTATATGACTTCAACATTCTTATTGTCAGTCAAGACTCGACAAGTCTTACATGATAAGGAGCTTATACAATGATGTCTGTAATCGTTCAACATTTTAGAAGAAGAGTAAAAAAGAGACTTCTTGGCAGTTATTTAACCCAGATGCTATAAGCTCTTACATCTAGTTTTATCAAAACGAATAAGAATCATCTTTAAATATTATACAGAGCGTAAAAGTGGAGAGATTTACCTCCCATCTTGAAGCTGGAAATATGTGCTTATTCTTCTCATACCAATGTCTCTCCACAACTTTACCAGCATGTGACTGTTGAACAAGAGGGACCCATTAATCAGTAAACTGGTTTACAACTACCAAAAGGGCCAATGAAAAAAATAAAAAATAAAAAAAAATAGAGTGAATCGTGAAATGCTGAATTTCTAGATCTAAAACAACCCAGAATACCTCGTGGCCATGTAATAAACATTATGCAAATGATATTTGTGGAGTATGATGAGAAGGAATGGGGTTGAAATCAGTACTGAAGACGATTGATTAAACATGTTTCAAAATCGATTGCATACTTCAGAAAAACTCAAACGGGATTTATGCTGAATAATGAACATTACTTCCATATACCCGGATATAGATGTGAATCATGTAAAATACAAATATGATTTATCCCAACATGCTGCTGGCGCTTTTCATGTTAGTTATATAGGACCATTCACGAGGAAAATTCTCAGGCATACATACAATCTTATAAATCATGATACTAAGATGCATACCCGATTGAACATGCATTTATATCTTCTAATAAGAAAAACTCACAAGTACGCTTAGATTTATTACCTCATCCTTCTCGATTGTAGCATCAGCAATGGTTCGAACATCCTCATGAACATCAAAGTGGAAAAGCTGTATAACAAATGCAAAAGGCAAAACACACTTAAGAGGTTTTCACAAGCTAGGCCAATTTTATTTATTTATATATTTATATAATATATAAAAATATAGAAAGGTTCGAATAACATGCATAATGAAGTAGTAAACACAAGATATGCAGAGCGAACAAGCAAATTAAATACACATGAAAGTTCAAAACATAATAAATGAAGTTGACCAACAACAAGAACAATTGCAGAAATGAGGCCTCCCATTCTTAAATTTTTTTAGCATGTCTCACAACTAAATACTGAATACTGCAAAAAGGGAAAAAATGAAATAGAAAAGGAGGAAGAAAGAGAAAGAAGAGGTAACGGAGCGAGGGAAAGATTTTTGTCACTGTTTTAGAGAGATTATATCATATGATGCAAACGTATAGATCCCTAAACTAGAGAATGACCTAAAACATAAAAAAAAATACCACAACTGTTCATTTGTTCGCAGGAGTTCCGTCTCATAAACTTTCTGGGGACACCAATTAATTTAGCCGGTTATTTAACATCAATAATGGGAATAATATGTCACCTAACAGTTTGGTCTGAAACTTTTTTATGCTAAGCAGTTCATTAGATAAAGTCTCTCATGATATTGCTTTGTCAATAAATGATCTAGATGAAATTTAACACATCACTGATCACACAAATCATGGTTTGCCACAAAGGACACCAACCATTACACGGTGACATCTACTAAGCAGAAATAAATGTAGTACAAGTAAAGTTGTGATACTGATTTAAGCCAGAAGACGACATTACCGGTCCACTTTTCCCTCTAGCCTTGTTCACGATCAAATCATAGAAACTGTGTTGCTGCAACAACAAAAAAATATTTTTACAATCGTAGCAAGATGCACAAAACACTTGCTTGTGGTTACTTTGCTCTTATATTTTAAGATCTAATGTGGAGATTGGAGATTTTTTTGTCTTTAGCTGAAGATCTTACATGTGGGATGATGAGATCTTCTTTCACATAAAGTAAATTCTCCACTGAGGTAGTCCGAACCTCTCGAAATTCAGGTGCAAGCTGCTGCTGAACAGAGCGAAGAAACTCCCCAATTGTATCACCTTTCCGAACCTATATTGGTGTAAATGTGTAATGATAATACCAGTAGACAAAGTAAAGAAAAAACTGTACGAGGATAAAATTTCACCAACATGTAGGAGGGAATGGAATGAAAGAAGAGAAAAAGTAAATCTCAACCTGAATCACTCGTCTATGGCCAGTACCATCCCAATAGCTGTAAGTAATTTCAAGAGGCTCATCTAACACAAAAAACAGAAAGCAAACACGAGAATCAGAAAAACAATCCTTAGCACATCAACACTCATCAGAGCTATAGGACTTCTAGACAAACTTTTGATCTGCTGTTGTTCTCGAACCCACTGTTTCCGCAACCTTTCGCGCTCAGCTTGTTCCTCAGCCTCCCTCTCACTGTAAGAGTATGCTTCAAACTCCAAAGGCCAAGGATAAGTAAAGAACCAAAAGCAACAGAAGGTTGCGGTTATTTGTATGAGGGAATGATAGCTCACCTATCCGGTAAAAAGCTAGTTTCAACTGTAGGGTCTTTGCCAAATTTTCTATGTGCAGGCCTTTCAAAGTCTTCATTGTCTTCAGACAGAAGGTAAACGATGTATCAAAAGGAATACAAATGCATAAGAATACTCGACTTTATCCCAACGATAACGATGGGAAATTTCAATTTTCTCCAGTTGCAATGAAATATCTTACATGCCTATCTCCATAAATACTCCATAGAGGTAACACCATTTATATAACTGTCCTACATACTTGGAAAGGGAGTTCCGGTTTTACAGCACCTATTTTCAAACAGATGCATACTATATTTTCAACATTCCACCAAAATAACTTCAGACAACACAACCAAGCAAAATGTGGCCTTTTAAGATAAGATTTTGAATCTTCATCTTGACAAACAGACCAGAAAAGACATAGATAAAGCAAAAAAGATAATTACAAACAACCTGTTCCAACAAGAGACAGAATATCAATGAAATAATGACCAAAATAAAGAAAAAAAGATGCAAAGACAAATCTAAAAAATATGTAAAACAACCAGGGGCAAGTAACAATGACCAAAAGACTAACTTTGTATAGCCATCAGAGAGAAGTAACCACAAATCAGCAAAAAAAATATAAAGACCAACCACGGAAACATGAGAATCATGGATTTCTGTTTACTTCCAACAACAATTATACTAGAGCGCACTGTCCAAAAGATCGAATCATGGGAAAATAAAGTGGCTCTTGGAAAATTTAAAGGGAGCTATCAAACCTTAGTTATAATAACATCAATGTATTTCAAATTCGATTCAAAGAACACCAGTAGCAGAGATAAATAGTGCAAAAGGGTCTAAACTGATAGTACTCACTGTTTTCCTCGTCTTCCTCTGCGCTGTTCTCAAAATCATCAGCAAAAGATAGTCGAGGGTCTGCCTTTATTTTCCTCTTCTTCAGCTTCTGCAGCTGAAGCTCCTCCTCTCTACACAAAGAAGAAATGATAGAAAACACTTACATAAAAGCCTAAGACCAAAATGTCAAATATTCACCAGCCAGAAAATTCACTCACTCTTGCTGTAATTTTAGGAGTTTCTCCTTCTCTTCCTCTTCTATTTTGTTCTTAATATTCACTCTCTGAAGCAGGAAGCATCATTTCAACAAGTAACAACCCAAAAATCCAAAAAAAGGGGGAAAGAGTGTAATGCACCTTCTCAACATATTGCTCCCGTGTGACCAAACCAACAGTTTCCTTCTTGAATGCAGTCTCAAGAATCTGGGCACAAATGACAGTGATTCTCCAATTAAATACAGAAGAATAACAAATAACAGGATAACAAGCATTTATAAAAACTAAACTGAATATTGGATATATTTTCTCTCGCTCACTATTTTAACCTTTTTTTTACCTGCCATTATACTTGGAATCATGTCCAAGCTTGATTTAATTGTTTATTGAGCTATAATCAAGTTTATCACAGTACCTACATAATTATACAAATCACAAACCCAGATTTGGCTTTTGAACATGAAACATAAAATTCAATCATGACTTGAATATTTCCATCAAGAACTTTACTGTGGTTAAGCCTGATTTAATAGCTAGCAAGCCTAACATGAGAAAACAGTGTTGTTCGGTCTTTTCCAAACATAAAAAATGAATTACAATGCACTTTCTGAGCTTGATCAAATTATTTTTAGGACCTGTGATAGTACTTGAACTTGGCTAGATTGTTTAAGGATCCAAAATAACTCAAAACTCAAATAAATCCATATCTTTTTTCCACAAAAAAAACCCCAGCTTCAGGTCCTTCTTTGATACGCTTGACCAGATTTGATAGTTTGAATACCTTGAATTCTCAATCCCATTTTATAAAAGTTAAAATAATACTTCACAAATTATAATCTATAAATTAGAAGGCTTTGATCATATTACACAAACATTAAAGCTTGGCAATACCTTAAGCAAGCAAATTACATTCTAGCTAAATTTGAATTAAATGTGGAGTAAAACCCACTTCAAAGCAGGAAAAACTCGAATTTCAAGCAACTTCAACAATCCTCCATAAAAGGTATTGAACGGAAACGCGATAAGAACTAAGAAGCCAATTTTAACTGTGAAAACGCAACGGTAAATTCTTCAAATGTTGGTGATAGGATACCTCAGAAGTGCTGGAGCCGAACTGGAGGAGACCCGGTTGGCCTTCAGAAGCGGCAGTTTTCTTCTTGAGCTCTTGGATCTTACGGCGCTCGGCTTCTCTCTGCTTCTCCAGTCGGCGGATCCGAACCGCATCCTGCGCCGTGCCCACGTACCCGTCACCCATACCCGCCATGATGATTCCCTCCTTCCACACAATCAACCCTAGGGTTTGATTTTATTTATTTTTTTAACCAAGATTTGATTTTTCTTTCAGCTGCCACCGCTGCTGGTGTGTATTTATTCAACTACTGCGTTTCTCCACTACCTATTATATTATATTATGTTAAAATAATATATCAATTTAGCCCAAATGTTAGCACTAAATTTAAAATTGGCCCAAGATTTAGAGAAACAACGAGAGTCTCATACAATTTAATTATAAATTATGTTCTCTTTTTGTAATAATAATGAAATTCTCATTCATTTCAAAGGGAAAAAAATTTCTCATTTACATTTAAGTATTTAGTGAATTTTCCAATCTTTAAATATATTTTCTATAATTATATTCATCCCAAAATACATTAATCAATGATAAGAAGCCGAATGAGCATGCTAAACTAAGTTAAAACTTGAAAAAACAAGTGTTAAAAAACTATTAAGAGAAAATATAATAAATAATAGGTCACGGTTAGAGAAATCATACAAAAAAATGGGCATAAATTGAGGAAATAAAAATTAAATGAAAAGATATATCACAAAAATTAAATAAAAAATATTATGTGGTGCAAAATGTAATAGATACATATAAAAAAATCGTGATGGGCTCAACTGATATGAATATCTGACCCGATACAAAAAAATATTTATTATGTCAAAAATTTTATTTTTCACTACATATATGTATTAAATCGATGTTAGTCATGGACAGTGTTCTAAAAAGTCCGCTTAAGCGCTTAAGCTTGAAGCTCGAAAAAAATGCCCCGCTTCGGAGAAAAGCGGAAAAAGTGATTAAACTGTAGTTTGATCGAATTAAGCGTAATTAAAACGTTTAATTAAGTGTACTTAAGCACAATTAATCAAATCTATTTATGATAATGATTTAACAAAAATGTAGTATTTTTTAATGTGATCTAGTTGCAAAAACAAATAAAGATTGCAATTTTAAGATTTTTATACTTTTATGAATATGAGAATTAATGCATCAGATTTAAATTTAGCATATTTATATATTATTTTATCTACAATTGCACTAAAAATAAAAAAATGTTTTTTCAGGCTTAAGCATGTGCTAATCTCGCTTAAACTTGAAAATCTTAGAGCTCGATATCTATGCTTCGGAGATATAAATACGTGAAATCGTACCACAAAAAACTCCAGATTTGATTTCCGTGTTTTTAGTTGGTTGGTTTTAAAAAAAGACTCTAAAGTAGGCGCTTTGTGAAAGATGTACGAATTATGAAGGGGACAACTCCAATAAGGCCCTAATTCAATGCGTAGTCGTATAGGCAAAGCATTAGTCTCAGAAATTGGGAATCCCACGAGGTCTGCGTTATCCGTTTTCTATGAATTCCCCCATTCCAGATTCCACCCAACAAGCTACTCTCAATTTTCCTTGCCTATGATGGATCAGTTGAAGTCCGATTCAATTTTTCAACCACTTCAGGACGCCAACAATTTCCAGCCTTCGCCCGATGTGCTAGTGCCGTCCACACGTCCCCACGCCGATTGCAGGTCTGAACCTTTTGATTTTTCTTGCGTTGCGTTTTTTCATTCATTTTGATATGATCATGTGCTTAGTGCTTACCTAGAGAATGCCGTAACTGTAAGTACACAGATAAGGTGTTGTGATAGAGAGAATTTATTATACTATTGTTGCAGCTATCACAAAAGAAATCCCAGCTTTTTTCTAGTATATACTTCCAACTCCGATTCCGAAACAATCAATTAAAACAGAAAATGTGATGGGAGAAGCTAAACACCCTGGTCCTTTTATGTAATAATAAGTGGGATTAAGGCACTACCACCTAGTGGACCATGATCTGCTCTTTGCTATTCCCCACAATTGAGACCGTTATTATATAGGTGCGATCATGGCTTACTGAATTTTGCCCTCGAGGGGACTTCGATTTCTTTGCACAGAGTGGAGGAGAGATGATTAATGGTGGTGACCGTTCTATCTTTTTCCTCTTTATTTTGTCACGAGAGCTGGTCTTTTTTAATGGACTTAAGCATACGCATTGAAAGAAAAGAGATGGTTATTTTACACAAAGTGAATTTGTCTAAATAGCATAAGAAAAACATTTATTGTATGTGAAGATAAAGAATGCATTTTTTGTGAAAAATTGTGCATCTTATTGAGGTAAGTATTGAGCATATGATTATATCAAAGATAGCCAGCAAATTTTTACATTTCTAACCAAATTTCTGAAAGTGTTAGCTTCGCCTTCCAAATAACACTGATTTACAAGTTTCGCTATCCAGATTGCATCAATGGCCTCTACCTAATTGAGTTCCTGAGTCGGTATGAGACTTCAATAATGATTAAATATTATCAAACTCGTGTTCTCTTCAGAAAAAAGCTTTTCGAGCTGTGTATGTTCTGTAGACCATGAAAATCTGTCACATATTGCTATGAATTGGAAACTAAGGAAATGGAGTCGAAATTAGTAAACCTGTTGTGTGAGTTTAAATGATATTTCATCGAATTTTAACAAGAAGTTTACCCTTAGTCCAAGCAGGCAAGCACTATCAAGTTGTTAGTGCTCGTACTGTGTGCATTTTTGGATGAATTTGTTGTCTTCGTGCTAGTTGCAACCACACACTATGCTGAATAGGAATTCAGTGGTTTCACAGTAGTTTATAGCTAACCTTCTTTAAGTTGTTTTGATTTATAATTCGAGGAAGTGAATTTCTCTTGATCTTAACGGTTGTTAGTTGTTACTGGGTTTCCGTAAGCTTTTTATAGTCATTATGTTATGTATAGGTTCTATGAAGAAATATTCATGTGGTATATTCATGCCATAAATTTATTAGTTCAACTTCAGAGCTGCTTTTGGAGAATTTGTTTTCTAATCACATGAAACTAGGTTCTTCATCATCTTATCGTGTATGTGACTTTGACTGAAGGATGGAAGCAGAAACCAAGGACTCTACTAATGCGAGAAAAGTCCAAAAGGCTGATCGTGAGAAATTAAGGAGAGATCGTTTGAATGAGCAATTCACAGAGTTGGGGAACACTCTTGGTAAACCCATGTGTGTGTGTGTTCAATAAATTATATACAAAAAAATTTGATTTTCGCGAGCAGGTCATGCTAACTGCAAAAAACCCAATGAACAATTTTGTTTACTAGATTTGATACACAATTGAAGAACTTGCAAGACTGGCCTCTTAGAGCACACTGATTTCTTTTCCATCGAGCACATGGAGCTCCGGAGAAGCTAATTTTGCTTGGCTAATAGGAAAGAATAGATAAATGTTGACACGGTTTCCAGACTAAAATTTTATTGTTCAGTATTTTAAAAAATTTGCGAGTTGCGAAATTTGTTTGTACCCCGGTCTTTTATTGGTTAAAGCATGAGGATTTATTTTATACCAGCCCATTGCGTGGAGCAATCATTTTATACCAGCCCATTGCATGGAGCAATTTTTGAACTTAAATTAAATTTCATGGAAAAATGTGAAAATATTTTGTTACGGGTGACCATTATTTGCAGATCCAGATAGACCTAAAAACGACAAAGCTTCTATACTCACGGATACCATTCAAATACTGAAGGACTTGGCTTCTCAAGTTGACAGACTGAAAGCTGAGTATGCAGCACTTACTGAAGAATCCCGTGAGGTAATCGTTGTTGAGATTTTTCTTTCTGCAATGAGACGATTGAAACATGATTTGTGCCTTCCTTTTTTTTTTTCCAAACAGTTAACTCAGGAGAAGAATGATCTCAGAGAAGAGAAGACATCTCTTAAATCCGATATCGATGGCCTCAATTCCCAGTATCAACAGAGAATGAGGGTCATGTATCCATGGGCTGGAATGGATCATTCTGTTGTCATGCATCCACCTTCTTATCCTTTTCCTATGCCAGTCCCAATACCAACTGGACCGATCCCTTTACATCCATCATTGCAGCCATACCCATTTTACGGGAATCAAAATCCCACAGTTCCTAACCCATGCTCAACATACGTACCTTATATGGCCCATAATTCCATGTTGGAACAGCAGTCCACGATCTTAGCGTCGCAAGTCATGCAGCAAGGTAGCGTTTCTCATAATTCAAGCAAACAAGACCCTAGAAACAAGTCGCCGGATGGAGAGAGTAGGATAGAGAAAAGTGATGACTCAAATGACATTGCCACAGATCTAGAGCTAAAAACACCTGGATCTGCGTCAGAGCAAGTAAGTACAAGCCATGTATGCTTGATAGTGAGCAATGAGCATGTTTTTGAGTTCTTTGAAACTAATTGTAACGATAATATCAGGATTCCTCGTCGAAGCAAAGAAAAACCAAGAAAATTTCAAGGAAGGAAACCAGCCTCACGGATGTTAGTTCTTCCAGCGGATGTTCTTCCACTCACAGTGTGCAGCCCTCCTCATGTGACAGTATTGCCGGTGGCAAAAAAGTAGATTCATGATAAAGGTAAAGGAACTATAATAATAGGATGTGTAGAGTTTCCTTTCTTCTGGAACAACATCAACCCCAACTGTTATTGTTTTCGTTTACTTAACGCGTCTTCACTTCTATGGACATGGCATACAGGCTTCAACGAAAAGGGTTGGAACGATAGCGTTTGATGGGACTTAAATGGATTCCTTAGCTGATGATTCTGGGGAATTATCTGTAACTTTTTTATTCTGTGATAGCTAAGAATCTTGTATTTCTTGTATATTTGATGATTGTGTTTTTTCAAGCGCCAAGCCGTAGCTCTGTTTAAAGGTTATTATAATTGTCATTAGTTTTAATTATAAAATGAAGCTTACTTTTTCCTTCCAATTGCGCTTGCCTCAAACCATCGCGTGACGCTGCGCGCTTAAGGTTTTTTTTTTCTCTTTTTTTTTAAAATTATTATAAATTCTTTAAAATTTTTAATTCACAATATAATTACGTATTTATTATCATTATTTTGTAACTAAATTAATTTATATAAATAATTGTAATATATTATTGATGTCATTGTTATTTTATAACTATGTTGTAGTTAAACTCTTTTTTACTTTCATATTGGGAAATAGCAAGTGTATCGTGAAACGGATTTTTATTCGGTCGATGAATGATTTTGTCAATATTTATAATAATAAGTAATATTTTAATATAAAAATATTAATTTTTATGAGTTATTCAAATAAAATATTTTTATCACAAAATTAAATCGTGAGATTTTCTCGCATAAATTCACGTGATTGAGAAATGATTTAATAAAAAATGTTGTTAAAAATAAAAAAACAAGTTTGAACATTTTAATTAATTACTATTAATTTGTATCTGGTATATTAATCTTCACGCTCCTGTGAGACGCGTGGCACGTGAGCAGACGAACAGCATGGACTTTAACGCCACACGAGAGGACTGACGCATCAACTCCGCTGACTTAACCTCCCAACCAGCGAAATCAACTAATGGCGGTTGTCTCCACGTCACTCGGCGCCGCCGCCGCAACGGCACAGCTTTCCACTCACTCCTCCGGCCTCAGGAAATCCGTTCTCAAGCTCGACAACTCTAACTCCACCTCTAGAGATTCGTTGTTGCAGGATTCTCATATCCGCCTCGCCTGCTGCCGTGGCGTTGTTATGATGGCTGGTTCCGGCAAGGTCAATTATATATGTGGTTTTTTTGTACCTTTTTCTATTCTGTGGATGATGTATTATGTACATTGCAGATGTGAAATGCAGTTCTGAAATTAGTAAAATTCGACGGATAGAAGTTTTGCTTTGATAAGCCTTACGTGATCTGCTCTTTCTATATTCCGTGCCTGATCTTGATGTTTTTTTCGCTTCAGTTCTTTGTTGGTGGAAATTGCAAATGTGTAAGTATCATTTTGTCATCGGAATGCTTCTTAGTTTTGTTCCATTGCCTAATTTTCTGGCTTCAACTTGAAAATTCTAAATTATCAAAAACTTTATACAAATATCTATCGCTTTAGATGTTGTGAATGATGTATCCATGTATCATGTAATTACATTTGACTTTGTCGTAAAATGTTCTTAGATTTTCCTCTGCTTCCGGAGTCAAAAAGAACATTGAACTTTCGGATTGGTTATACTTGTGGGCATAGTTTGATACACATGATAAACATGTGATATATAATATAAGGATAAGTTAAGGATAAATAAGATGTAGGATATTATATTTAATGTTTGGTATGATTTTAACAAGAGTGATTAAATTTATATGTTAGATTGTAATGACAAAATTAACCTTAAATTTTATAATTTCAAACTTGTTGCTTGAGTTCATATTTTTTATCTGTTCATGCGCCGATAGTGTTTGCATAATTTATTTTTTTTTTTACCTAATTTTATATATTACATAATATGATAATTGAGCCCTTGATTTCGTGATTCAAGTCAAATATTAATTTTTTAAGTTAATCGAGTGATACTAATAATTTTATTGATATTTATAAAATTAATTATATAATTATCTCGAATTTATTTATATAATTATCATATTATATAATATAAAAAATAAATAAAAATATTTATTTGATTTTAATTTCTTCCTACTAGCATAGATTTATAAAAATCATTTATAAATTGAGGGCAATTAAGTCATTTGTAGTGTATTTTATCATTAAATTAAAATTATCACACCTAATAGAAGGACATTTTATCATTCTAAATAATTATTTATCAAGGGTCCATTATATTAACATGGGCTTTTTAAAAAGTTACCAAACATGGGATAAGGAGGACTATTTATCAATCCCTCTTATACTGTGTACCAAACTATGCCATAATCTTTTCACAGTAACCTTTGATCACAATGTAATCTATCGAAACTGCTTGAATTGTCCATTCGCAGGACTTCTTTTTCATTGCAGTTTCTTCTTTTAGGTTATTCGAATAAATATTCTTTTTTTTTCTTAATAAAATTTATTCTAGTTACATGAGCAATTTCTTTGCAAGTTGTTTCCAGATAACAAAATTTGATTTTTTACGTGCGTGCTTCGTATTTTAATATAATGTAATAAATAAATTGTAATATCATAGATGTCAACTGTAATATTTTTCTCCTATCTTCCTTGGAGTATTTCATAGTCATATAACGTGATGAGGTCTGATGAATCATTTGTGTTTATATATCCTGGCCTTCCCTTTTTTCTCAGTTAATTTACTTGTTTCTTGAAACTTTACTTTAGAATGGGACCGGTGAGTCTATTAGCAAGCTGGTTTCTGATATAAACACTGCAACATTGGAGTCTGATGTTGGTGAGTTCTCCTTGTTAATATCTCATTTTATGTCATGTCATAAAGACAAATTCAGAGGGTTTTATGTTGTCTTTAATTTTTCCATTAATCACTCAAGTTTGAGGTTCTCCATTTCACTGGATGGGCTTCTGAAAAGTTAAATTATATCTCAAAATTTTAGCTTTGTTTGATTGCGATGTAGTTCTAAGAATATCATCGTGTGTTTCCTTCTGATTTGCGAACAAGATAACTTGGTTCTCTCACTTTTCCATACTTATTTCCTTTGAAAATCTGCATCTTGGATATAACATTTTCCCCATGGTTTAATGTGGCGAATCACCACGAAAGCTTATAAGCATGGTTTAAGCTTAACCTGCTGTTTCTGATATGAATTGCAACCATATCAACTGAGAAGAATTCCAATCCCTTAGGTTGTGTTTGGATTGGCGGATTTCAAATCCATGGATTTCAAATATATTCAAATTAATCTTACTGTTTTTTGCTTTTGCCCTTCATAGATGTTGTAGCACCTCCTTTTGTCTACATTGATCAAGTAAAGAACACACTATCTGATCGTTTTGAGATAGCAGCTCAGAATTGTTGGATTGGTAAAGGTGGTGCTTTTACGGGAGAGATCAAGTGTGTGCCACACTTTCTACTTGCAATGATTATGATATTATTTTTCGGTTTTAAACACAAAGAGTAGTCTTGTTTGTGACCGAAAGCACTTTTCAAATTTAATCTGTTTACTGAAGTACTATGGATGATGATTTGATGTTTCATAAATGTTACACATTTTTGGGATGTATTATGTGTTAACATTATTGCGCAGTGCGGAACAAATAAACGACCTTGGTTGCGCGTGGGTTGTTCTGGGGCATTCTGAACGGAGACATAATTGGAGAAGACAATGAAGTAAGAGAAAATGGAAAATCTTTTAATTTTGTCAGACTTATTAAAAGCGAAAAGATGAAAGGAGTTCATCGCGTTAAAGTTCACCATTTCCAATTCTTGCTAACTCTGCTCCATTTTAGAAAGCCTTGTTCACCCAAACCGTATGCAGATGCAGTTCATTGGGAAGAAGGCTGCGTATGTCTTGAGCCAGAATGTAGGAATAATCGAATGCTTCGGGGAGTTGTTGGAAGAAAGGGAAGCAGGAAAAACTTTTGATGTTTGTTACCAGCAGCTGAAGGCTTTTGCCGGCATGTTTAAACTCTTACTCTCTCTTTCTTGGTGTGTGAAAGTTGAAACAGGAATTTCATGCGAAAACATATTGTTTAATCTGTTTTCAGTCTTTTTGTGTGAGAAAGTTGAAACAGGAATTTCATGCGAAAACATATTGTTTAATCTGTTTTCAGTCTTTTGCTTTTATAAAATGCAGATGCCGTTCCAGACTGGGATAAAATTGTGATTGCATATGAGCCTGTTGGGCAATTGGAACTGGCAAAGTGGCTACACCAGATCAAGCACAGGAAGTTCATGTAGCTGTTCGGGATTGGCTCAGTAAGAACGTGTCTGCTGAAGTTGTTTCTAAAACTCGGATTATATATGGAGGTACATTATTGTCAGTTTAAACCTCTAGTTTTCAGAAATTGACCCTCATCTATATTTCCATGAAAAAGAAAATTTGTATTTTTCCTGCTATTACTCAGATTATTTAATTTCAAACTTCCTATCTGCCATATGCTCAGAATGCTAGTATAAAACTAAATATACATTGTTTGTATGTTCTGTGAACATTAATGAGTTTTTTGTCAGGTTCGGTCAATGGAAGCAACTGTGCCGAGCTTGCAAAGCAATGGTGCTTCCCTAAAGGTGACACTTCTATGCTTCAAGAACTGATTTTACCTTCGATAATTGACATGCAAGAAAAATATTATGATAAAAGTTTTTTGGTGGTGGGAGACACTTCTTTCTGGTTTTTACTTTTGGCTTTTTAATCTCTTGATATGTTGATGTCCACACTTACACGTGCTACAGGGTTCCGTGTTTGCCACCATTATCAATTTTGTTACTTCCAAGAAGGTTATGGCTTGATTGTTTGTTGGACACAAAAAAATAGATTGGAGAATCGCTCGTACCAGATGGATTAATGGGTAACGTCACTACCTGTCATTCCCTTATCTGGTATCTAAATAGCATCCTCTTACAGTGTCGCCTCATCTTCCTTGGTAATTTTGAAAAACAAATATGATGGAGCCGGGATTGTAGAGTTCACTG